>NW_015630348.1:3865843-3928461 GCF_001515625.1 Sinocyclocheilus rhinocerous | reverse complement strand
AAGGATGTTCAACTCGGTTTTGTTTATATTTTGCTTAGCCTATAATTTTGAATGAAAGATGTCGTATTTATTTATTTTTCTCTGCCACACTTTTCCTACTGTTAACAGAAAAATGTCAAACGAATTTAGTATTTTGACAAGACAAATAAAAATAGCTAATAGGCTATTTTTGTACAACCTACATTTTTTTTTTTATTTCTCTCTGCAACACTTTTTCCCTATTGTGTTGTTAATATTAAACGAATTTTGTGTCTTAAGATAATTCATATAAATTCAAGTCAAAGTCAATAAATTCAAGACTCTTGACAAGACGAATAAAATAACACAATTTTGTGCAGACTACACTTTTATTTGTCAGCCTATCTCTCTTTCTTTCAGTAGTGGAAATTTAAATGTGAGATTCTGGAAACAAGATCTAAATTTAGCGGGAACGGTCGGGTCGGGAAGAAAATTATTCTAAGCGGACAGCGGGTGAACAAAGAGTGAATATATAGCGGGAGCGGGTGGGTGCAGAATAGAACCTTGCAGGAGCGGGACTAAAAAAGCAGTCCCGCGCAGACTTCTACTTTACAGGTGCATCTCAATATACATTTAAATTAATCATTTGATACAATGCACTTATTGTGTACATAGATGTTTTTACATTGTACCTATATAAAAAAAAATACCTGCATGTAATTACATCTGTAATATTTTTTTTTTTTTTGTAATTACATTTATAGTTATACTGTTGACCCATCCCTTAACCTACCCATAACACCAAACCTGTCCCTAACCTTTCCCGGTACATTGTACTTATTTTTTTATGTAAGTACATAGTAGTTAAGGCCACTTAATTTAAAGTGTGACCATTTTTTTTTTACATATTCTTCCTGATAATATTTTCTCAGATCTTTATAAACCTACAGAAAGCAGGCAGTAAACAATTTCATTTATAAGATGTTTGTGCACATTTTCTATTGATCATGGCAGCAGTTATTCATCAAGTGATTGTGAAGAGCATTATAACTGAAGAACATACACCTAGAGTAGACATTCTGCATTTTAAAGAGCTGATTCATACTGTACAGTCCTTGCCATATAAGCACTGTGTCCAGCACATATTTTGTGGGCATATTTGAGCGTGATTTGATTTGCATAATTCCTCTAGTGAACAGGGCGCTAAGACAGTGCATACAAATAAATGATGCTACCCATTCTTAGTGAAATCTTCCCACAGTGTTCATATAAAAACATCCTGGTGATGTTAGTAGAGTGCTCATCCATTGTTTAAAGCCTAGGCATTGGAGCAGAGCGATTTTTCTGTTTGATCTTTACCAGTTTCTCACTCATTCTCACTGTTCTCAGGGGATGCGTGTGTGTATACAATGATCCGTTGAAAGATGGCTTGGAGGAAGAACTCTTTTATCATTACCGAAATGATCACAAGGGTTGCTTGAAAGGGCCGTTCTTAGTGCTAGGACCTCTCTCTTTCACCTTGAGTGCTCACGTACAGGGTTAAAGGATGAATTGAAGGCTTCATAAAGAGATCACATGGGCGCCCACAGGTCTATCATTGTTCATTCTCTCTCTGGGTGAGTGAAAGTCACTGAGAGAGGTCAGATTTCAAAATGTATGCGGTCCCATCGAAACAACATTGCTCCAAAGGAAGGGAGGAGTTCTGCGCAAATGCTCACAGCCTGAGGCCTTGTCCATTTTCAAGGTTTCTGTTCAAGGACTGCGTTTTACCGTCCATTATACTCCAAGCATCTAGACTTACAGTCTGGCCATCAGACCTCATTGTTTTAGAGATCCTCGTGTGGATCTGTGTGTGTGTGTGTTTTCATATTATCAGTGGCTCTTGCTGTTGCTGTAAACCTGAAGCGTATTTCCTGTACTGTTGAATAATGCAAAGCCCGTCGTCTCCAGGCTATTGTAATGCTCATCTTATGCTGGTATACTCTGAGCACGCCGCTCCTGGCTGCTTTTAAACTACAGTGATGCCACCTCGTCATTCGTGAGCGCATTGTGCTGTTTGCATTCAATGAGCAGAGGGGCTGCTTCAAAAGCTCCGTTTTTGCACCACGAATAATTGGGGTCACCGGTGGAGAAATGAAGACGCTGAGTGAAAAGAAAGTGAAAAGTGAAAGAAGTGCACTGTGTTGAATTGCATGGGTTTATAGTGCCTCCAATAAGCATTTGGACTCTTGAGCTATACTTAAAAAAGTGTGAATGACATTGTGTTATATATAAAGTGGCATTTATTAGAATGTAGCAAAAGAACACTTTTCAAGCAAAAAAGTTGTTAAACTTACAAAAATGGTCCCAAAAAAAGCTGAGAAAATCTCTTGCATCATTTGTTTGCACTTGGTTTGATGATTTATGTAATGCAATGAAATTCATCCATTTTTAGTATTTTTTAAAGTAGTGTAAATGTAGAGTGACCGTAGTTCAGATGTTTCTAAAATAATGTTGTTGTTGTTGTTGTTTTTTGCGGTAACAAGCTACTTTTTCCAACAAGCCCTTGTAGTGCAACCAAAACATTGCTGTTTTAATGCCACAATATATTGCACACTCAGCCTGAACAAGCTGAGGGAATCATCCAACCCTCTCCTAAATGCCCTCGCTCTCTCATATGCAGAGTTAGAAAGTCTGATTCCCTGCCTGGCATTTTATATCTTCATTGCAATATGTAGATAATGAGTTCAATTTTGTTCTTCTAAACTGCTATACTAACTGCTGTATACTCAGTCATATAAATTAGGCCGTGTTCTAGATTTTTTAAGTTATATTTTCTCCCAGGTCATTTATTTATAAAAACGTGGTTCTAATTAAATCATAAGTTATCTAATCGCATGGTTATACATTTTAAAATATTTTACTTCCTTAAGTAGCTTTAATGTAGTTTCATCTACTTATTAGTGAGTGCTGCTGGCTCGTTTTACAAAATAATGAAACATTTATTTTTTCACTTTTATTGATTAGAAAATGTTTTTCCTTTATATTTTTTGTGGCTTGATGCATTTAATTAACTTTAATTTAAAAAAATGTGTTTTGGGAATGAGAAAAGCAATTTTATTTATTTAATTATTTATTTATTTAAAAGAGGTGGCTATCTGTAGTTTAACTACTTTAAACTCATTCATTATAAGTAACTTGTAGCTTGGTGAGGTCAAGTTTCAAAGCAGCTTCCCCAGTACTAATAAAGGCCCACTATATATCTATGTGTGTGAAAGCGATAAAAGCGAGAGAGAGAGAAAAGGATAACAGAAGAGCATAGCCTTTCAAATTGTGATATTTTATTGTGCGCTTATTAAGTTCCCAACCCTCCTTGCTTTAAGAACACAGGGAGAACACCTAGGGGACTGCTCTTACACACACCTGTATTCAGATGCCTGTCCCACTCTGTATTGCTACTGGGAACATACACTCCACTGCAGGGCTCACACGCATACACTTAGTCACACTGCTTTTTAAAAGCTCTCTGTGGACGTGCTTAGTTTCTGGCCCAGGGGCCCAACAGACACAGATACATGTATAGTATCTTCTTTCTTCATGCTCAAGAAGAATGCAGAGGGAGAGAGGGAGTCATGTAATTTTCAATTACTCTTCTTTGATGTTCCTGTGAGCAGCAGATTTCTGATGTTCTGCCTCTAATGTTCCACATCTATGGAATCTGCTCTCGTTATCTTCAGCTCATCTCAGCCGTCCTACACACTTACCTTCCGAGTGTGTGCGCTTAAGTCTTCTCACTGCATTAGGAAAAGCAGCTTGTCTGGCCTTTGATTAAACATGCCAAAAACCCACTGATCTGATATGGCGTGACCCTTGTGTGGAACAGCACCGTCTACACCAAACTGCATCATCAAACACATAATCATATGCACAGGCATCTTCAAATGATTAATGATGAAAGCTGAGCGTAAGGGGGGAGAGACTCCCCAGTCTCGAAACATCCCGGAAAGGTATGAACAAAACTCTGTCTTGATTTGATTTGAGAGGCAATCATTTTAGAGAGGAGCAATCGCCTGATGCGAATATGAGTGCGAGGTTATTAAAGCTATGTCATGATGAGCTTTACCGCCAACTTAAAACAGGTCAAATCAATGCTAACAGTGTTGGAGCAATATTCTAGTGCACTAACGGATGTCAGAGACGTAGGGCTCTTCTTAAGTCTGTGATTTATTATCCAGTCAGATTTATTCAATCAATTAAAGGCCCATTAGACAGCTCAGAGAGAGGCGAAAAACGAGTACCGACAGGTGTATGTGCGTACGAGAGCGCCTGCACGTGTAAATGTTAATGTATCAGGATATATCAGGCATCTCTAAGAGCCTATTAGTCGTATTGCAATCGATTTTCAGTGGGGTCGATCTGGTTAGCGAAGATCAAGGAGACTTGGATTAAAGTTTGTAACATTTTTATTTCCTCTACTCATTTTCCGGTCTCTCTGGAGGCTGCGTGAATGCTGAGCACGAAGCATCTTCTAGTAATGATGTTCCACGGTAGCCTAAAATATGGCAGCAGATGTTGCCAATAGATAGAACACAAATACATTACGTTAATGCACTTACTCTGCTTGATGTTCCGTTCCGAACTTACAAACTTTGTATCATAAAATGTACACAAAAGCACACAAAGTGCTCAAACCAGGATGGATAAAAACATTGCTCAAAATACCATCTTTTGTGCTTCAGAGATGTAAAGTCATACAGTTCTGGAACAACATGAGGGTAAGTAAATTATGTATTTAATTGTATATGTAATGTTAAAAAGTTAATCATTTTGTGGAAATGCTGATGATCAGGATTCTTTGAATTAATAAAAAGTTCAAAGAACAGCATTCATTCGAAATGAAAATCATTCCTTGAAGTATAATCCTACTGATAACTCTTTGCTCACTTTTGACCAATTTAATGTGTCCTTGCTGAATAAAAGTATTCATTTCTTAAAAAAAAGAAATCTTAAGCAGCACATCAGCATATTAGAATGTCTTTTTTAAATTTGACTTTTTTTCCTTAGAATTGCAAGTTTACATCACATAATTTTGACATCTCTCTGAATTCTGAGCTTACATCTCACAATTTTGACTTTTTTCCTTACAATTGCGAGTTTCCATATGACATTTTTGCCTTCTTTTCTGATTTCTGAGTTTACATCTCGCAATTTTGACTTCTGAGTTTACATTTTGAAATTATGACTTGTTTGAATTCTGAGTTTATGTCTCGTAATGCTGACTCTTTTTCTCAAAATGTAGATAAAAATGTCAGAACTGTGACATATAAACTTACTGTGAGAAAAAAAAAAGTATATTTTTTTAATTCTGTCACATATTTATTCAATAGCATATGTGATGCATGGATCTAGACTACATGATCTTCCATAATGCCCGCAACAGTAATACAGAGATCTTAACCCCATTCCAAATCAGTGCATTTATTTATAAAGTGTATAACATCCGAATAATGCTTTGGTGAGTGAAAAGAGTCTCGAAAGAATTAATGCAAATTGATAAAAAGATCAAAATAAAGAAATCTCCAAATCACAACAAGCAGCTCACGTGTCACTTCTGTGCACACTGCTCTCACTCTCAGCGTGCACCAGAGAGAAAGTGAGAGAGGGAGAGCGGGAGAGATGTGAGGATAATTAGCTGTCGGTTTGTGAGTGGTGATCTTCCTCTCCGCTGAAGTCTCAGTCACAACCACATAAACAATGCCACATGAATAAAACATGGCCGACAATCACTCAAAGTGTAGTGAAAACACTGCACTGGCTTCAGTAAATATTTCATCTTCATTTCTCTGTGTGCCTTTGAGGTCTGCTCTATTCTCATTACTGCGTTTTGTTAAACATTAATGGGGCCAAGGATTTGGAAGCTCCTTTAACCTGCCCTCTCTTTCCTTCTCTTTCTCTCTCTCTCTCTCTCTCTCTCATTTCCTCTTCCCACACTTTCCCTGACTGATAGCACCATACCTCTACCTACTCCATCACTCCTCAGATCTGGCTTACTTATTAGATTTCAGACTCGTTGGTTTTGCCGCCTTTTTGAGTTAAAGCACATTTGTCATCTGCTCTGTGGTTCCTCCAGAGGGTCAGAGACGAGTAGCGCTGCATTGGAGCCATTAGCTGAGGGAGAAGGCTAGAGCTAGTGGGATGCTATTCGGTTTTTATTAGATTTTGCTCAAGCTCATGCATCCAGACCTACAGGGATGTGTCAGGCAAATGTACAAAGATTCAATAATTCATCATGTATGTAATCAATGTATTCACAACCCCTTCAGATTTAGCCCTGGCATTGTATAAGGCAACATAATAACTGTCTGGTCAATGAATATTCCATAAAGGCTTGTTTTTGACCTTGGCTGTGGCCTTGTTTCTGTGAAGTTGACCGCATGGGCGGCTGAGCTTTGTGTGTGGTGCCGTTGGTGTTTTTCCTCATGCTGTGACTAAAGTTGGGATTTTCCTCAAATATCTCTAAAGCTAATTTGTTCCCCCCTGCTTTAGCAGATCTGCGGGAATTTTTTTCACGTTTGTGAATTTTTCTTGCATATTTATTCTTGACAAATTAGCATTACAAACATGTAGTATTCCCCATTGTGAGGACAAAGAAGCAGGAAGTAGGGAACAGAGGGAGATTACGGGTAAACTACAACAAGCTTCAATGTGAATTTCCAGGATTAAGCAAATGTCGTGCAGCTCTGAACATACACGGCTCTGTATGAATCTGACCTACAGACCAGCCAAGGTATTGTTTTTAGTTGTACTCATAGTGAAAAGAAAGAAAAGGAAAGGAAACAGGAAAGGTAAAGGGGAAAGGGAAATATGAAACAAACAAAAAAAGAAAAGAGAAAAAGGAAGAAGAAATGTGAAAATGAAAAGGGAAATAAGGGAAGGAAATGGAACAGGAAAGAAGAGAAAAGGGAAGTGGAAAAGGAAAAGGAAAAGGAAAAAGGAATTTAAAATCAGAAAAAGACTGAAAAGTGAAAAAGGAAGTGAAAATGTCAAAATGAAAAGGACATAGTATAACAAAAAGAAGAGGAAATGGGGAAAGGAAAGGGGTTAAAGGATATTAAAAACAAAATAAAAGGAAAGTGAAAAGGGAAGTGGAAATGTGAAAAGGAAAAGGACATAGAATAGAATAAGGCAATGAAATAGGAAAAAAGAAGAGGTGATGTGAAAATGGAAAGGGAAAGGAAATTAAAAGCAGAAACATTTCCATTCTCTCAAAAAGTGAAAAAAGGAAATGGAAAGGTAAACGGGAAAAAATAAAGCAAGCGAAAAGGAAAAAAATCAAATACAGTGCCTTCTCCCTATCCTGTTATTGACAGACCTGTCCACCTGTCTCTAGTTGTGCTATACACTTTCCCTTTCATGAGAGAGGCTCTGATTTCATGCACCAATTAATGAGAGGGTCTCAGGCTTTAGGCTCTCTGTCACTCTTTGTTTACTCTGTTTTGCTTTTAAATGGAGAGACGCACCTTCAGTCACTCCGGAGCAGTGTAAGGTGGCTTTACGTGTCTTCTGCAACTGTCACTTTATATTCCAATTAAAATGCATACTCTCAATGCACACCTTCCCTCGCCTTCTTGCATGGGCCATTACCCTCTAATGTAAGGCCTTCTGAGTCTTGCATACTTCAGTGATTTTGTTGAAAGATATAATTGCGCATTTGATACATTAGTGGGGGATGCTAACCACAAAGTGCTGCCAGTGGAATATTTTCCTGCTGTCACATTCACTTAAAGCTTGTCAGTTTGAACTCTACAAGAACCCTTTCTGAGATTTCCTTGTTTAGTCTGGTAAAAACAAGATCCAGTTGCATTGTGGATCTTTTAATGACTTATTTTAAAAGTATTCGACCTAGAGACAGGTTGTTATCAGCGTGAAATATATACTTACATTTTAATATTCATATATAAATATTCAAAATGTCTATACTAATGTCAATATTACGTGTTTTATTAATAATAATATCATGTAGTGATACAAATTTTTATAGTTATTAATATTATTGTTATTATTGCAGGGTTGATCTTTTATTGAATCTCAATATTAAAAGTATTATTGTTAACTGATATTAACATCAAAATTACAAGTAATATGTAATATACAAATTTCAGTATTATTATTTATTAATATTTAGTATATATTATTATTAATATTCATCAAAAGTTGATAAACAGCATTGTTGATCTTTTATTGACTTATTTTAAAAGGATTAGCCAAGATACAGTTTGATAAATATTAGTGCTGTCAAACGATTAATCACGATTAATCACATTCAAAATAAAAGTTTTTGTTTACATAATGTATGTGTGTGCTGTGTATATGTATTATTAGTTATATATAAATACACACATACAGAATACATTTTGAAAATATTTACATGTATTTGCATGTATATATTTATGTTCATATATTTATTATTATATATTATTATATATTTAATATATAAACATATCAATTTTTTTTAAATATATATACATGCATGTGTGTATTTATATATGCAAAATAAATATACACAGTACACACATATATATATTATGTGAACAAAAACTTTTATTTTGGATGTGATTAATCGTGGTTAATCATTTGACAGCACTAATAAATAAATATTTACATGTTAATATATAAATATTCTACATTTCTTTACTAATGTCAATATTAAATATTTGCATGGATGACTCCCAGCATAAATGACACTGGATGTAGATTTTTGCAACACTTTTATGCTTTGGTGTAGATGAAGGGGTACTTGAGCATTACAGATGGGGATTGGGGTTACTTAAGAAGAAAAATGTTGGGAAACTCTTATATAGAAAATGACAAGCTAGCTTTCTGAATTAGGTCTAGGTCTTAGATCCAAGTCAAAGTCTGGGCTCTAATGCTTAAAAAAGGGGGTCTATAGGGAAACTGTGTTTTCAGGTTAGGATTTTGAGATGAGAAGTGTGTTGTGAAGGAAGGAAAGAATATTTACAGAGCCTGAAGGACGTTTTAAAGGTCAGAGAAAGTGTGAGACAGGCAACTGTTCTGTTACGTCCCATGAGGGTAAGAAGTGTTTGGGGCGATAAAGGGAGGAAAATTTTCCATGCATTAATGCGGTTGTAGAAAAAATGGCCTCAATATCCACGCTCTGTGTGCGGATATGCTTGGGCATGCATGCGGTCTTTAATGATTATGAACTTGCTCTAACCCTCTGATCTGGCACAAGTCGACTGTTCCAAAATAGAAAAAAGCCATTGAACAGTGATGAAAAGCATTTCCACTCTCTCTGATCACAGGAATCCAGGGGCACGTCAAGAAAAAAGCCGCCACAAGACATCACAATTAACAAGAGTGAACAATTAACCCATCGCTGCTCAGAAGTATTGCCAAATCCTCACAACCTCCGGGGGTTTAAAGCGAGGAGGGGGGGCTTCGTTCGCTCCTTCTATTAAAGCCGGAGTTGTGGGCTTCTGCTAAGCCAGACAGCAATCCGAGCAGCCGCCCTGCCACCCTCCATCATCCGAGCCAGGCCAGCGCTCTGCCAGATGTGAACACTTCTCCTCTCCCAGACAAAGGCTGCCTTTCAGCCCGGCCCCTCTGAGAGCCAGCCCCAGTTCTGCTTGTGTGAAAGTCACTGCAAACAGTGGATCTGACCCTGAACTCTTGAAGCTGAGAGAAAAAGGAAGACCGACGGTGAGAGAGAGAAAGGATTTCAAGTATAACCAGCCAGTCACAGGGACTGACACACAACAGGGAGAAATTAAATGAAAGAGAAGCAGAGACAGCACAGAGATTAATTCATAACTGACAGAAAGATCTGAGCAGGTAATGCATGATGCCGAGGTGAAGTTCTCCAGGATTTCCTCGACTAGATTTCTCTGGAGTTTCTCTGTCACTCCACCGGATGGTGGAACTCTTATTACTGTGGTGGAAAGTTTATCATTTATTATTCATTCTGTCACACTCGACCATGACCGCTGCAGCACTGGAAAGCACTCATCCGCTGGTCACTCAACTCAGAGAGTGTTAGGACACAACTGTAGCTCTTGACGCAGAAGAATGGGAGAAATGTAAATACGCTGTCTCCCAGTGTTTAAATTAAGCCATAAATAGAGGGGCTTTAGCTGAACGTGACTGCTGAAACAAGATATTAATGTGCAGCAGCTGAGGTTTTAGTTTGGACTGGGGTTTAAAGTTGTAACTTTTGGCGCCAAATTAGATTTTGCTTTTCTGTTTCCATCTTTCTTGTTTTACTTAAATAGTAAAAATACATTAAAGCCTTCACACTACTGTTGCAAGAAAACTATACACCACTATTTGTGAATATGCCTGTTTTTACTAAAAATGCAGAATGTTTGGATCAATGTTGGTCAACAATCATAATCCAAGATGCATTCTTGATATGGTATATTTGGCAAATAATGGTGTATATTTCTTACAACAGTGCTTCATTTCAAGATAATTGAGTCTTTTTGGATTTTTGTGACCTGTGCGCTTGAATTTTGTTTTTGTCTTTGAGGGATTGGACGCTCATAGAATAAAAGATGTATTTTAGTTCTGATGCATTAAATTGATCAAAAGTGACAGTAAACCATTCCGGCTTTACAATTTTACAAGATTACAAGACAATTCAGCTTTGCCATCACAGCAATAAATTACATTTTAAAATGTATTAAAATAGAAATTGTTGTTTTAAATTATAATAATATTTCACAATGTTACTGTTCTTATTGCATTTTTGATCAAATAAAGGCAGCTTTGGTGAACATGGGTCACTTCTTTCCAAAAAAAAAATATTTTAAATGGTGTAAGTGCTTTTATGAATTTATAAGCTTAACATTTCTGCTTTAACATTCTGCAGAAATTGGCCCTATTCACTTAAGTACTTCACTCTATCCTTGATCTTTGCTTCTTCATCTTTTTATTTATTTATTTTTAAGAGATAAATCAAGATTATTTTTTGTGATAATTAACATCATGCTTTTTATTAACAGAACCTAAAATATTTCATAAACACATGGCAATTACACACACTCATGTAGACACTTTCAAGTTCTTTCCTGAAGTTCGGTTCTCCCCCTCACATTCCTCTTCCCCCCTGGGTTAGTGTGGGGTTAATTCATCCCTTATTTTAATAGCAAGAGGAGAGAGGAGGAGAAAGGGAGATCAGGTTTCTTACAGAGCCGTACGCAGCAGCTGGCATGCCTGAGTCCTGTGCTGTGAACAAAAGTGCTCGCCTCCCCTCTGTCCTTCATCATCCCTTGTTCTCTATCCCTTACCTCTCCTTTAATTCTGCCTTTATGATATCCTCCACCTCTCTTTCTCTCACCTCTTTCCATTCTTCTTTTTAAACCTCTGCCTATATTTCTCTCCACTCCAATTTCAAGTTCTCCATATCCCTCTCTCTCTCTCTCTCTCTCTCTCTCTCTCTCTCTCCCTCCCTCTTTCTTTAAAGGTCTGCTGTCATGCTTCTCAAAGGAAAGCTGGAAAAAAATAGCCCACCTTAAAGGCCACAGTCGCGTACACGCACACACACACATATAAGGATATATACATGCAAATTTTGTTAGGAGAGGAAAAACAATACAATATATTTGCAGGATTTTTTAGCTTGGAAATTCTTTCGTTCAATTAACTGCTGTGCTTGCCTGCCTTATTAGAGAAAGAGTGTGTTGGCAGAGTGTTTGACAAAGCTGTGGGCAATATGCGTAAAACTCTGAAATCCAGCACTAAATACTCCAGTAAAAAAGAAATTAAGCAACTTTTGAAATCACACAATGACTCCAGCTTAAGGGAGATGCTTCTGTGACATCTCTAATGCATTTTAGATCTTCTAAAATCTTCCTCCAATTCAACATCCTTATCCTCCTCCACCACCGCCTCCTTTCTCTGTCTCTCTCTCTCTCTCTCTTTCTCTCTTGCACACACAGACTCACAAATTTGGCTTACATGTCCCTCTCAGACAGAACACAGCTTTGAGCTTTAATGCAGGGATTGGGTTCATGGCGTAAACAATGCTCATAGCTTTTGATGTGTACTTTCACAGGGGTTATACTGTAAATTCACTTTCCAAATAAAAAAAAAGTTCTAACTTTTACTGTAAATGCATGTATCGAAGCATATGCCTTTTTGTGTGGGAAAGAGAGTTGACAGTATATGGTTTGCCCATAGCATTGTTGTTTTGTTTTTGTGTTCTGCTTGGCTTTTTGTTATATGTTTTTGTTTTGTTATATGTTTTTGTATTTTGCTTCGTCATGTTTTTTATGTTGTTTTTTGTTTTGTTCTATATTTGTTTGTTCTTTGCTTTTTTTTTGTGTATTTTTGCTTTGTGGTTTGTTTTCCTTGTCATTTATGTACTGTAACGGGGTGAAGAATCACACGACAAGGAAATCTCAATCAATACCCCGGAGGGTGGATTTATTGGTGTGGTGGGTGATAGGGAGAAAGGTCCAGTTAGGTGCTCCGGTGCCGTGAGTGCTCTCTTCCGTCTTCCCAGTGCAGAGGGTCCGTGCAGTGCTCCTGTGGGGCTGGTCGGTCACACGCTGCTGTCTGTGGGAGAAATGAGAGGGCGAGTTAGTGCTCAGTCTCATGGAGAAATCTCCCAGATGGCAGGGCTTGCGTGGCTTATGTGGCCGCCGCCTGATGAGCTGCAACTGTGACCGATCAGCCTATGATGAGGACTGCCAAGTGTTCCTTGCTCGTTTCCAGGGCGACGCTGATGAAGTTTCGGGACGCTCGTCAGAGAAATGAGAGGGCGAGTTAGTGCTCAGTCTCATGGAGAAATCTCCCAGATGGCCTTGCTTGCGTGTCTTATGTGGCCGCCGCCTGATGAGCTGCAGCTGTGACCGATCAGCCTGTGATGAGGACTGCCAGGTGTTCCTTGCTCATTTCCAGGGCGACGCTGATGAAGCTTCGGGACGCTCGTCACAGTACGTATGTATGTATTGCTTTATTTGTTTATTGCTTTTTTATTTATTGCTTTTTTATTTATTGCTTTATTTGCTCATGTTTTTCATGTTAATTTTTGTTATATATTTTATATATATTATATATATATAATTGTATCTATCTATCTATCTATCTATCTATCTGCATTGTTTTATTGCAGTTTTGCTTTATGGTTTGGTTTGGTTTGGTTTGTTTAGTTTCACGTTATTATTTTTCTTGTCTGTTTTTTAAATGGACAGTGTCTGCTTCTATTGTTTGGTGCACCTTGCTTTTTTCTCTTTTCTTTCTCTTCTCTTTCTCTCCATCTTGACAGACATTCATCAAACGGCTGAGGAAAGCAGATCTGGCAGTCCTTAAATTGATACTTAAAACATAGGACTTCTTACTTTAAAGAATCTTAAAAGGCTCTGGTCAGATGAATATTTCATAACCCCCACCCAGGGTCAAAACTATCCAAAAAGCTCTCTCTCTTTCTCTCTCTCTCTCTCCCTCTCTTGCTCACCCTCTGCCTGGCTGCTCACAGTGAATGCAGCAACAGTGAGCTTCTGTTTAATTAGACTGTAACATCTGTGCTGGGGCTTGAAAGCAGGGCAGAGTCTAATACTGAGAGAGCTCCAGAGGCACGTACGGGAAGAAAAATAAACCATTAGACCATGGGGTGCATAATCACGTTTGGGACACAAACAACTTGCTCCATTCGTTCACACCACTCTTTGTGATATAAATGGCACTTTTTTACTTCATTACGCGGAATAGTGATCTTTCAACTATTCTCGGGCCTCTTTAACTGCTGGCCGTGAGTTGCTGTTAAGGTAAAAAAAAAGAAATAACTGGACTTATGCAGTCCATAAGTAGAGATGGACAATAAAAATTATGTTGTTTTTTTTAAAATAATCTGCATCTTAGTTTGACACTGCAGTTGATCAAATTCTTTTTATGTACTTTGAGAGAGCTTATGTTGTATCCATGGACTTACTGCATTTGGAAATAAGTGCGTTCTTCACCCCCATTCTGCCTTGTTGAGGAACAAAACTCCCCGATGTTTTAGCTGAGAAACCAGTGCTGGCGTTCTCATTAGGGGATTTTATTGTGATTTATTTTCTTCTAAGCATCTAAAACAATAAGTAGACCTGTTTTTCTCTCATTTTTCTTTGCCATCATAGTGACATGTTCAGTAAAGATCTGTCATTAATATTATCATTATTGCCTCTTATTTTCATTTGTCCTTCAGAAAGATCAAAGAACTAACACTTCATGGAGCAACAGCCATCGGTGATGTGTAAGGTGTGAAATCGTTCCTATCACTTCTCCCTCAAACACCCACAATCCCCTCCTAGCAGACCCAGTGATGGCGGCATTTGCAGTTGGTCAGCTGTGTTTAGGATGATCTAAGACAGGGTGAGTCTGTCCTTGCCCCGAGCTGATCTTATTGATTTAAAAAGAACCAGACTTCAAAAACAGATGAAGACGGTTACTGATGCCAGTCTCATATAATCAGCATCAAGCCTTCGGCATATTCAAGGTGGAAGATCATCACTGTGCAAAACTAGCCTCTCAGTACAGACACGCATCTAACCAGATTTACTTGCATCAATGCTGTTAGACGTGTTTTGGGTCTAGATAATATTTATCTGTTTTATTGACTGCTGAACTTTGAATTATAGCTGTTATCCAGGTCAGGTACTGGAATCACTTTGCATTTAAGATACACCTGGAGTGTGTGTATCCCAGAGGGTAGTTGGAAAGATTTTGATTTTGCCTAGTAAAACCTAAAAAAAGAATAGATTGTTTTTGTGAAGTGCATTGTTAAGGAGTAACTAATTAAAATAAACTTCACTAATAACTTAATAAGCAATCACTATTTTAAAGCAGTGTAAATTTTACAGTAATAAGATACATATGAGAGAGAGAGATAGTGTGTGCATGCCATTCTAGTGAATAACTTTGTCCTAAACGGTTCTTTTGCCAATATGTAGCAGTAAAAACAATCTGATTCATTCTTGGAAATCAGTTCATCCTAAACGGTTCTGTCTCTTATTTGTAGTGCTGGAAATTCTTATTCATTCTAGTAAAGTGGTTATTTCTAATGGTTCTTGCTCTCATATGTAACACTCAAGTCAGATTTGTTCTAGTGAATCAATTCATCCTAAATGATTCTTTCTCTCATGTGCTGGAAAGTCCGATTTATTGTGGCAAATCAATTTGTCCTAGACAGCCTTTTTTCTCCTACAAAGTTTTGGAAAGTCCAGATTGTTCTAGATAATCATTTTATTTGGACAGCTCTTGTAATTCAATACATGGCATTTTTTATACCAGAATGTTTAATGTATTTAACTATTCTATTTTGTATTAATATTATTTTAACTTGATTCAGTGTAAATGTATCAGTTCAAGATTGATGTCACCCTAATTGGGATTGTTTATTTGTTTAAAATTGTTTGGAACCTGCAGGTCTGATTAAATTATAAATTACATCATTGAATAGGTATATTTATATAAAAAAAGGTCATAATGTCATTAGCTACTTTTTGTTAGAAGCTTGTAATGTAGCTAACTACCTTTTCAAAAGTACTAGTTTAAATTACGAGTAGCTTGACAAGCTGAAGTTTAAAGCATCTTCACCCATTTTTTAATTTGTTGCGTTATAAAAATGTGTGGGTCTCATTTGTAGGAGAATGTGTTCTACCCCGTGAATAAATTTTTCACCCACAGTATCAATAATAGATTGTTTAACTTTATTAATATTAATAACTTAATTAATATTAAAAATAATGCTAAATTATATCCACTTCAATAGAGACATATTTCTGATTTGTCTTGATGGGGTACTTTAAACTTACTAATGGGGCTGTGGGTGTACACAAGAAACCAATTCTGTAATGCAACATGTTTTAGCCATGCTTAGCGTTCAGCGATACAAGATGCACGTGTGATTTATTTGAATTTGGAGCGTGATCTTTATTTGAATGTGCTCTTGGAGAGATCTAGCAGGGAGCCTGGGGATATCTGCTCTCATCTCCCTTTACAACAATAGCTCTCTCCGGAGAGTAATTAGAAGCTATAACCACAGCGAGCTGTGCCAGCAGGGGCTCAGATGAGCACTGGGTCTCCAGTAGGGACCAGACTGAGACAATCTGTGATCTCTCTTCAGGGTCATCAAACTGGACTAGACTGAGCACCGCACTGTAAAAAGTTCTAAGCGCTTGCATAAGCGAACAGGATGATAGTGGGAGTCTTAAAGTCAACATGAAATCAAAACCTTAAATGTGTTTACGTAAAGCAACAGCCATCAACGCACACACACTTGCACATTGAGGGAAAGGCCTTCCTCAGGAGGTGTTTTAGCAGTGGCAGCTGGTGCCAGGGCAGAATTAGTTAGAGAAAGAGTGTGTCTTTCTGGAAGTCCGGAGGCAGAGGAGCAGTTGGTGATAATCCCGCTCTATTTTCCATAGGCTACAACACAGTGTTTTGATGTGCACATATCTTTATCCACACTGACATTCTCCAAACAGCCACAGTGTCCAGAGACCAGCGGCTGGCTCTGAAATAACCCAGAGTTGGAAATGGTACACTAATTATAAACTCCGCATTGAGGGAAGGCTTGGCATAGCAAGGAGGAACGCTGCAATCACCGACTGGGTACTTTAATGAACGTTTTTTTATTGACCTACAGGAGGTCTTAACTCCACTTAAAGTTTTTGCTCAGCGTGGTATTTATATTAGTTCAAGGCAGGTTTCTTTCAGTAGTTCTTTTTATAGGGACTACCAAGTCCAAATTAAATTGGACCTGAAAATTTAATAGGGTTTTTTTTATTATTACATTTTTTTTTGTACACATTGTTTTCCTATAGTTTCCTACAGTTTTTTTTTTTTGTATTATATAAAAATCTAGCTAAATATATCTCTAGTTTTAGTCTCTTTCTTCACACACTAATATAATTTTAATTAAAATCAATATTTTATGTCAATTTATGGCATATAATGTACACTCAGCTGATCATCTTGTCAGGTTTATTCTACGGAGTGTACTATATTCTTTACTTTTATTTATTTTTTTATAGAATTATGTAATTTTATATTTTATTTATTTATTATATTACATTGCATTATCTATACTACAGATATACTGTATATTCATTACTGCTGCTTAATACTGTAAAAACAATGTGCAAGTTATAACGTTTTTCTACAAACTTCTTGAAACTGTGACTGTATATTCATGATTTGTATAAATTTTGTATAATACTGTATATATCTTTTTTTTTTTCTATACTACGGTTATAGGGTAGAGTGAGGTAAAACGCACCCTACTGTTTTTCCCAAAATAACCACAAGATAAAATAAAGATACATTTTTATTGTAACTATGGACTACGTTGACAAGAGTGATGTAGAAGTTTTCACGATGAAGCTTACACTGGTGATGTACCGAAGAGAAAACGGATTTCACAGTAAATTATCTCATTTTCAGCAGTAAGATAAAAAGTGTTTTAAAGCTTGTTGTTTTATACAACATCACAGTTATATATGATATAAGAACAGTAGGGCCTGTAGATAGGGAGCATGTGTTATTTAATAAAGATATAATTATATTTTCAGAATGACATAATTTTTTTCTCAAACATATTCAGTGGGGTAAAACGCCCCCAGCCAGGTGGGGTAAAATGCACCTGGGGGCAATGGGCAATTACTGTAGTTATTCTGTTCTGAACATCAAATCCTTTGTTTTTCCATCAAATGTATTCTACCTAGTTGGTTGAATCAAGATATTTGGACTTTATATTTAAAAATTACTTCAAGTTAGCATCAAGTAGCTAGTTAGCTAGCCAGTTAGCATCAGCTAACTTTTTTTTCAAATAGGCAATTATAATTTTGTAATCCATAACTATTGATTATATTCTTTTTTATTTTAAACTAAAACTGCATGTACTCTGATTTTGCTGTAAATGTTTAAAGCAAATTGCTTTGTCAGACTGGGGGGCATTTTACCCCACTCATGGGGGCGTTTTGCCCCATAGGTGGGGTAAAACGCCCCCTTGGTACAAAATGAATTTTTGTTCAAAATGGAATAACATGAAAACTCTGGCCACTTTGTTTTTGTTTAAACATTATGCAAGTAAAGTTGTAATACATTTCTAGAGTGCTTGAAAGTCCAACTGCATCGTCGCCAGCTGTCTCCTATCACAGGTCCGTCATTTGAAAGTCATCTAGAGGATAATTAGAGTGGTCACCATTAACACAGAAACCAGTGCAGTAAAAATTAAAAGGTAAAAATCTCCTAATTGCACATCACAAAGAGGTGCAGAGACATACGGTCATTTTCTGTAATCTCCTCGATCGCATGATCAACTCAATTGCAACAATCAAAATTAATCCAACCGTTATAATTGTGATGTCTTTTTGTAGGGATATTGTTCATAGTTTCGGTGCTAATAGCACATTTCACCTCTGAAATTATTAAAGAAAAGAGGGCAGACAAAAGAGGAGAGAAAGGGAGACACTAAGATCTGGGTGGGTCTATACAGATGACCTGCCACCTCTGCTCTGGGTAAAATCCCTCGATTCACTCACTGAAACACAACTTTGCGCTTCTAATTCCACAACTCAGCAGAGCAGATATAAAACAGAATGAGAGGACTGAAAACTCAGCTTGATTATGTTTGCCGGTAATTTGTGCCTTTACTAATGCTGGCTGAATTTTTCATGACAAATTATACTCCAGTAACCAGGGAGACAAGCTAGCGAATCATCTCTTTCCTCTTATGTTGGAATGAGTATTTTTAATTTGATTGAAAAAGAAAAAAAAAGAAACATAATTTAGTTGTTTTTCAGTGCACTGGCTTGAGAAATTACAATAAATAAATAAATAAATAAATAAATGAAGAAAGAGGTCCCCAGCTGAATTTTAATCACGGTTGTATTTTAATAATTTCTGTTACAAATTTGAGATCACAATAACCAAGGGTTGTAACAAATTTATCTGGAGAGAGAATTGAGTTATCTCAATTTTAGACATAGATTATAAGTAATGTATATGTGTGTGCATGTTTTTTTTTTCCTCCATTTTTCTATATGATTGTTCAAATAAAACAGGCTTGACACGACAACTTCTTAGAGACAATAACACCCTCCCCACCTCTGTTGCTGCTTCCTCAGTGAAGAGTAAAAGAAATCAATAACTTCTTTTCTCTACTTTTCTCCCTCAGGAAAAAAAGGTCTCGAGTGAGTGATTAAGGAGCTTTAAGGTTCCACAATGAGCAGAGAGAGGGAGCGCAGACACACAGCTGGTCCACTAAAGACAGACATCTGTCTGTCAGTGACAAAAGGAGAGATGGCTACCGAAGGAAAGAGACAGATCAATCTGGATCAATGTTTGATTGACTAAGAAATGATTTCCCCATGATTTAACAGTGGGCATGTTTTATAGATCAGGGGTCCCTTAGGATGGAGTAGTTTAACCTTAAAGATGTAGTTTAGCCAAAAAAAAAAATTCCATCATCATTCACTCACCCTCTTGTCATTCCAAAAGAGTATGGCTTGCTTTCTTCTGTGGAACACAAAAGAAGATATTCTTAAAGGATGACAAAAAATAAAAATAAAAAATCCTCTTTTGTGTTCCACAGAAGAAAGAACTTCATACAAGTTTGGAATAACAGACATGAGTAAATGATGACAGAATTTTCATTTTGGGCTGAACTATCCCTTTAAGTAGAGGAGTTGCAGTAGACTGTGCTCTCATTCATTTAAGCAAAGGCTTAATTTAGAGTTTTGCTCTATTTTTAAGTTTTAATACTAAGTTAACTTGTTTACCATGTCTACACAGTGTTGCAGAGGAGTTTCACAGGCCCTGAATAAAGTGTGTGGGAAAGAGTTAAACAAAATGATACCTAAGTGGAGGAGTAGAGTGATTATAGCAATTAGCTAGCTACTAGTTTTTTTTTTCTTCCCGCTCTTCTTCTCTCTCTGCGTTTCAGGTTCAGTTTAAGTGTGACAACTTGTTTTAATTCAGAATAAAGCTGCATTTGTATTGCTAACAGTTTTATTTGAACATTAGGGGGATACATACACCCCCTTGCTTATGCAAAAATATCTAGACAATGAAGAGTATAAATAAACAGTATAAAATATAAATACAGAAATTACCTACATTGAAACTAGATTATATATAAATAATTATAAAATAATAATTATAAAATAAATAATTATTAAGTTTAGTGATTTACTAAATAACAAAAAAAAAAATACTAAAAAGAATCAAATTAATAATAAAATAAGATGACAAGACAATTCACCTATGACAAGAAGGGCCAGTAATGACAAAAATGCCAGATTCCTCATTTACTGTGAGATTACTCTCTCATTCCTGCGTATTTAGCATTTAAAGGAAACTCATCTCAAAGCTTATCATCCAGTGTTTCCCAGTGTTTTGCTGAACTCCATCAACAAGCTGATTAGGATGGAGATGATACCAGATTATCTAATAGTGTAATTAGCTTCTCTTTTAGGGCCCTTTTAGGGCCCTGTTTCCTGATAACAATGGATCTCAGCTCTTAAGTGAGCTCTCTATGTGCAAGGTTACTTCTTCTGCCTCCCCTAAAATGCTTGAGAATGTGGTTAAGAGTTGCTGTGTGTTCACAACATGTTGAAATGTCAATTGCTTGTCATTGTAATTGTTAATTGGGCATGCAATTTTGCTTAACACTGGAAATACTTTTATGAAAATGAATTTACCTTGCTTGGAAAAAGTCTAGGTTTATTTTCCAAAATATTCAACCTCACTATCTATATATTTACATATATGCCCATTTGTTGCTTCCTTCATTTGCTGTGAGTTTGCAAATTCTCCAGGGTCAGAGAAGAGAGCGGTTACCCGCTGAGGCCCTGGGACTGATTCTGCTAGTGACAAGAATATTGAGTATAACGATGTTCATGGTGTTGCAAAGGATTGCAGAGTGCACAACAGGGAGGCGGAAGCTCCGCTTCAATCAAACGGTGATCTGCTCCCCAAATTGATAACGGGTGTCAGCCGTACGGCACCATGGTGCAGGTGAGGTTGTAGGGGAAAGAAGACAGTGTGGGAAGATGTCTTGACACACAGTATATGGGAGTATTTCATGCACAGCTGCAAATCTGATAAATATGTTTATCAGCCTGGTAAGCACATTAAACCATGTTACCCCTAAATATAACATCTTTCTTTTAAATGTAATTCATACAGTTGTCTAAAACTGCTACTTTTATACACTACTGTTCAAATGGGTCAGTATGATTTTTTTTTTAATAAATTGTTTAAAAGTGACAGCAATGACACTTATTTGATAAATAAATTTGCAGATGCTTCATTACACTTTCATATGTATGAAAGTTTTCAAGTACTATTTAAGCTGTGATGACTTTGGTGCCTATTATTCTAATATGATAGAAATGATTTTTTCTATAATCTATGCTAACAATGCTTTAGAGATTCCACTTTATAAAGCTACAATTTTGGCCTACAGATTCATGAAAACCCATTGCAAAATGGCTGTATAGTAATACATTCACATCCACCTCTCTGAGTTCAAATTTCACTACGGCAGACAAATGACATGACATCGACAAGCAGGCGCTAATTGCTTTAAATGATGGAGAATAATTGGTGGATTCCGCAACATTTAAGCGTTTTCTTTGTACTGTAGCTTGCAAAAGCACAGCTAGAGAACAGATGAGCGCTCAGTGAGGAGCCGAACCCATCGCTGCTAAAAAACACTCAAATGGCATTCGGAAAGTGAAAACACACACGCATTCACACGCTCATTTTCTCTGTCACTGTGTTTACAAGCCTTAATAGCAGCGAGCGTGTGAACACACCACAACGAGGACTTTACAGCCTAATAAAACGTGTTGCTTTGGCAGCGAGGCAGCTTTTTGGACTGAGTCTCATTACCAAGTACAAACCCCAAAGTAGCCATGATCCTTGGAAGACCACAACCAGAACAGACTTATCCAAGGTAATTAGCGCACTGGGTAAACACTCAGGGGGAATTACTCCATCTAGCGCTCTCAGTACGGCGCGATGCAGCTTTGGAATGAACTCCAGGCCTTCTGAACAGCAAGGATTTATCCAACAGATTTGGTTCCGTTGCCTTGAAGCGTTCGACGAGAATGGTCCGAGAATCTGTAATTATAAGAAAGAATTGGTTCAGGCCAACTGAAAAATAGCTCGTGGGCATTAATTGAAGATTAACACGTTCTACTATGAGGTTGTGCAGAGTTGAAGTCAAAATAAAGTGGGAAAGGTTGCAGAGTGGTGAAGTGAGGAAATAAAGCTGTTTTTTTTTTATAGAAAATACACGTTATGTGTTGAAAAAGCAATCGTCGAGTTTCAGTGCTGCCAAACCACAGTTGGTCTCATTAGTTGTTCTTAGTATAAGCACTTCCCTCCACGTTACACCCCTCTATGACAACACCATTACAGCAGCGCTGGTGATAGCAGGAGACACCTCAAACGCTTGCTTTCCACCCCCTCCCTGCCAACTTTCCCCAGGCTGTCATTCAGGAGTAAGACAAAAGGAAGGAAGGCTTTAGAGAACGAAGGCAAGAGCTCCGCTTCTGTCGTTCTCCCCTCAGGCGGTGAGGGTGTAATTCAGTGTGAGGCGATGACACAGCCTCCCTGTGAGGCCTGGCTCTGTCAGCATTAAGGGCTTCTCTGCAATATTCAGAGCAGCATGCAACAGAGAAAGCTCTGCATTTCCACACTGCGCAACTTCATTTAATACACGACTCAAAGCGGCTCTGTACTTCGTGCAATACGGCTCAACATGTGGTATAGCTCTGTAGAACAGAACCGCGAGACTCTCAAATTGAGTGAGAAATGCTGTCGGATTGAGAGTATAGACCTTATTAGAAGAAGATGACACTTTTGTTTCACTAGTTTTGACATTTATTGCATTTTGTGTTTTGGTTATCAGTTTCAATTTAGTTCACAGATATAAGCCAAAAGTCAACATTAAAGTTTAAAAAGCCGTCTTTGAAAACCTGTAATGGTGGACCAGTAATCTGAGATTTGAGAGAGATTTATTAAAGAGGTAGTTCAGTCATTTACTCGCCCTCATGTTCTTGCAAACCTGTAACTTAGATATTTTGAAGAATGGTAGTTGACTTCCATTATATGGACAAAAACACTTCTCAAATGACTTCTTTTATCTTTTATTTTCCACAGTATAAAGCCATACAAGTTTAGAACCTGTACAGCATATTGTGGGGGTTTTTTTGAGTAAACTATGAAATCAGACCTTCCAGCATTCATTGAAAATCTAAAGTCATTTTATCAGTAAATATGTGATTCAATATTTTTTTTCGATTTTGTCTTTTTAGTTTTGTTTATTTTAGTTTTTGTTTGTACTTTTAACTTTGTGACAATTTACATTAAAAATCACAAGATTTGGTAAGATAATAGCATTTCGAATTTCATGTAAAATGAATGATGGACAAAAAAGTGTTGATAATTCAGCTGGCAAAACACTGAAAGTATGTATTTTCACAAAGTACTTTAAATTTTCACAGGGGATAAAAACAGCTCTTAAAAACATTTGTTGTGGAAAATTAGAAATTCTGATGTTCTAGGAACTTATGACTATTCAACATTCAGTGGACTGTATTTCTAACACTCAGCCTCATTTCCATTTGCATCAAATTAAATATGACATCTGCTCTAACTAAGCAACAATCTTATACAGCAGGTTACCACTCAATACAGCTGAACCAGATCTCAACGACAAATGACTACATCTCACTGCATTCCGCTTTTTCTGCATGACACTGTTAATTCCTGCATATCTGCAGTCTTCAACAAATGGTTGTGGTCACCAGATATAGATTCAGTCAGAGGCCGATGGAGTGTGTTTGTTGGGGCATAGTGGGGGCTAAATAAGGACGGCTCTTGGGAAAGGACAGATGGCTATACTAACTCCCATCATGAAATGGGGTATTGAATGCATTCCTCCCGTGTATACGCTCTTGTGACCCGCCTGCATGCACTCACATCTGACAAACACAAAGATTCTGTAGAGAACTGCTTTGGTAGAATCAGATGAGTTGAATTATTTAAGCTATATAAAGAAATACTCAAACTCTCAGCAACTCTTTAACGAGAGCGAGAAAGAGCTGAACATGTCGTCAAGTCACTGATTTGTGAATATCACTATCACACTTCCTCTTTTATCGGTATTAGATACTGACATATTTTAATCAGTTTCAAAGCAGGAATGCTGAAATTGTGTTAAACTTGATTAAACGTGTTTGCAATGGTGAGAACATGCCACACGCGCACATGCTCACAATCTTACACTTGAAGTGATTTGTGACTTTCAAAATTTACTTAGATGTTATTAATAATTCCAATTGAACCCAAATATCAGAGTGGATGTTTTACTCTGGGTTTTACTCTTGCGCTGATTTCATCCACATGTATAAGTCATGTGGATCTGATGGGCTAATGCTTTGACCAAACGAAAATTTGATGTATTATTCAAAAACCATGTGGGCATGTATGTCATGAATCTTCTCCCTTTTTTAGGTAAATGCAACTCAGGTTAAAAGTATTTGCCATTAAAGCTGAATGACGCTGGTATACTCTCCAAATTCAACTCCACAGAGATCTGAGCCACTCAAAAAAAGCCACATACTGGCCTGCCATTTACAGATTGGGACTCGAGGTGGTTCCACAAGCTCACTGTGTTATGATTACGACCTGGACATTTGCACACACCCACTTAGATAATATAGACATCGGGATACTTCATCAATATGAGCCTGTCCTGGCCACTGATAGATGCATTCTGTAATTATACTTGTACCATCTCAAGTGATCCCGCAGTGTGTGACGGCATGCAGTGTGCATTAGTGAAACCTAATAGACATGCTGAGCTGTCTCTTCCTGTCTCCTGTGTATATTAGTCTCTTAGCGAGGTCTGTTTTTGATCAGACCAGCACTTTGCTTACATTTAGCTTCATCTCAGACCCTTCAGTGTGTACCAGTGTCCCCTGACATGCAAACATTATACACACATACTACACAAAGGCATAGGGGAAAGTGGGGTAATTGTGCCATGTGGGTAAGTTGGATCAGTCCTTTCTCTAGGTAACATTTTTGTCATGTTACTATATTTCTAGAGAGTTTCCACCATGTATACCATACAGTATATGTTCACTGAGTCTAAAATAATTCTCAAAGATCTTTTGGTAATTAAAAAAAGAAAAAGAAAAAAAATACAATTATAATTAATAAAAAAAAATGTATGAGATCATTAGGACTTGCTTATCTAAGAGAAAATAAATTATGTTTTACTTCATATTTCAAATGGATTATTTGAATCTTTTATTCCATGCACTTTTAAAATTAATAGTGTATTTATTATCCTCCAAGTTGACACAGAATAAAAACTAATAAAACGAATAAAAAGACTGAAAGCATTGCACAACTTAGAAATTTTTTCTTTTCTGTAAATGTATACAAAAGGTAGGCAAAATGAATTTTATTCCAAATGAAATTATGTTTTAATAATTTACCTAATATGCTTAATTGTAAAATAATAAAAAGTAAAAAATATATGTATAAATAAATAATAATAATAAATTACCTAATGTGCTTAACCATAAAATAATAAAAAGAAATAAAAATATATTTAAAAAAGTGTAGTCCCAGAAAGTTATAATCACTATGACTTCCAGAGGATTGACAGCATAAAACTTCTCTCATTAGTAAACTGACTATATTCAAATGGCACAAAGTCATTTGCTTCCATCCACAATGCATCTCTGAAAAGGCCAAAAAGACGAATTCTTGTAATTTTTGTTCATATGAAATTTATTTAAATATAATTAAGCATATTTTACCTCCTTTTCTTCAAGCCTAGAGGACAACTTAAGTAAAAAGTGTCACATCTTGCCCCACTAATAAGTCTTACAGTGTTCGGAGATTAAAACAAGAGATAAAGATGTCGTTAGAAAGAACATATAGAGATAAGGGTGAATTATTCTCATTATGCAGATTTGATGATCGCAACTCATTATGCTATCTGAGAATCATACTAATTATCCTTCAGCTGTCTCCTTCTCTCTCTTCCTTTATTCGTATCTCTCTATCTATCAGATACTGTCACAGTTTAATGCTTCTATGTAGGAAACAAGTTCAGGCTCATCAGCAGTACACCCCATCATGAAGCGCAACATTACATTTCTAACTAATGCTTACACACACAATCAGAGGGGTGCCTGCTTTACAACCGGCTTTCACACACTGACACACTGCAGTCTGACAGCAAAGCAGACGGTCCGCTCAGCAGGATATCCTGAAACACAGTCCTCAAGATAGAAGATGACTGTACGCTACCATGCGCACACATCCATTAATACACACAAAGACACAGAAAACATAAACCCCAAAGTTTTACAACTCTAGCTGAACTATAAGATCAGGTTTAAAAAAAAGTCAAAGGGCAGAATCAAATTCTGATGGTGTAATGGTGCTGTCTAAACTGTGACAAAACTCCTCGTATGACCTGAGGGTTTCTATACTGAACGGGTCAAAGCGAACATTCCAAAAAGTTCACCATAAGTAGTTATGCTTGCATGCAACCAAACTGAAGGCTTAATGGGACTGAAAAGTCTTCATGTAAACGTTTCAGTCGACCCGACTGAGCTCAATCTGAAGGAATTTCCAATTGGATTGGAGGAAGTGGTGTGGACCTGAAATAATTTGATCAATTAAAAAAATATTACCTTTGTTTACATGCACCCAAATAATACATTTATGATCCATTTAATGAGTTAGTTGTTCTTCAAAAACAAAAAAAAAACTGAATGAAATGTCGATTGGATTGAAAGGAGTTTGTGTAGACCATAAACTGGTCAGTGGAGGAGACTGAATATTTACTAAATATTTGTTAAAAATAATAATAATAATAATAATAAATGCCAGTGTTCTTTTTAGATAGATCACAAAGACAAAAACAACAATTCAACAATAACTCCAGTGACATTATAGTGGTGGCTTTCTCCAGTTCTGAAAGTGGCAACTACACTTCCGAGTTTTGTTTCAAACTTGAATCTGAAAGATATCGGATCTGAATCTGAAATCAGATTGGATTCATTCTTCGGATTGGATTCAAAATGAATGCATTCATGTAAATGCTTCAATCTGACTATTTCCTCAATCCGATTCAAAAATACCAGCGCCATGGTGTGCATGCTTGCGTGATTTTTATGTCTCATGTGGGTGCATGTGTTTATTTTCATCTTTCAAACAGGGCTGCTTGTCCCAAAAACATTGTAAGAATAAGTAGATCCTACAAATCATTGGCTTCAATAATCTCTATGACCTATTTAGGCCTACAATACTTTTGAGAGACGCAGGTCAATAATCTGAAATTGGAGTGGTAACATTTGGATTGATGAAAATTAATGCATGTAAACATGCACTCGCTCAGGGCCAGTAGAAGACTTGGGAATATTTAGGGAGTGTACTGAAATGGTTTTGACAATTCCCTGAGCAATATCCTCATTACTGAACTAGGGAGTGGATTGAGACGCTCCCATACTTTTCTCTTCTAAAATGCCTTTATTGTTCATTTAATGGCCTCTTTGAGTTTTCTTGAGTCCCTCTCTGCTTTCTCCCCTACAATCTGTCCATCAGTGGAGAGGAAGGACGTACCTGAGATGAGGGCCATGTTAGGGTGTGTTGTAAGGCTGAGCCCTGAGCAGAGCTCAGCAGATGGTACAGTCAGGACTGTCACTGCTTCTCCCCTGATGCCCAATCACTTCAAGCCATATCTCTCAACGGTGTTCACTCAGAAACCAGCCCAGCAGACAGCATTAGCATGACAAGATCATTACAACCTGGATGCATCTGTGCACTTTTTCCAAGGACTTGTTATTTCTTGCACACACATCCCTGACCTTGCGCTTTCCGTTGTACCTAATTTTCCTGCGTCCTACTTTTTCTAAGGTCAATGTTTTCACTCTTCACACAATGTTGGGTCTTCCTTATTTATTTAAAGTAAGAGTAGGGTTAAAAATAGACCATCAGGGTCCTTGAGAAAGCTCTTCCTCTAGTGCTGAAAAAGAATACATTTTTTTTCTAAAAGGCATGCGCTTGACCATTTAAAAATGTTAAGAGAAAGGAAAAATTGAAATCGCATCATATGACCCCTTTAAAATGTGTACAGTACTGAAATATATTTACATTTATGTATTTAGCAGACACTTTTATCCAACATGTCTTAAAAAACATTTGCAATTTGTCAGAGCCAAATAGTGTACTATGCCAGGTTTATTAGGAAACTAAACTAGCCTGCTTTGATTTTATAATGTCAAACCATTTAGTAGGGTTATGGGGGCATTTTGATTTGAAAGAAACCTAAGTTAAGGGTTTTTCTTAAAGTTTAAAGGGATTTGATGCAATGCAGTCTCAATATTTCAGAAGCATCATATAAGAGGCATCAGAGGCGCTCCATTTTGGAGTGCTTTGACATTTCCTTTGAAGTAGCGCCATGGGGAAGCCCACTCATAATAATGTAATTCCTTTAAAGTTTTATTTAAGGCAGAGAGACATTCCATTATTGAACTTCTGTAATTTCCTGATATGCAGCAAAGCAGTCACAAAGAAACTGGTCATGCTATAGCTTTTTGTGAAATTACGGATTTCTCAGTTTCTTTTAACCAGACGATATTTACAGCATCTTTTGCTGTGGTTAGTTTTCTATTTGCATGCTTTCCTTCATTAAAGGTCAACATTTAGTTACACCTAAAAGCAAAAGCTAATGCTAAACCCCATTGATGAGTTAATGGAAAAGGTTTTCACAGAGGTTCAGACATCAGTCACCTTTAAAAATGTGGACAGGTCGGCTTATCTCATCTCCAAAGTAATTTCAACTTTCGAAGTTTGCTGATATTGAGGTCTTAGTCGCACTCCTTTGATTTCACAACTCCTACACTTTTCACATGCAACACAGATTGCATTCGTGAATAAATTCTCAGGGAATTTAGAAATGTCAGCGGCAGCGCCAAAGAAATGTTTGCTTTTTTCACAAAATTCCCATTCCTTCATCAAGGCTTTGGATCTCAGTTAAAAGAGTCTGCTTTATTATTTGTTTCAAAATGCAAGAACATGCTCAGATGTCTGTGACAGCCCTCACTTCTATATACCCCTTGAGAATGATAGAGCAAGAAAAGATAAGAGAAATAGAGAGACAGAGATGGCATAAAAGCAGATACACACCTGTTTATTTGCTCAGTTTCATCAAAGAAGGACAGACACTGTGAGAGAGAAGGGGACACTGTGAGAGACGTTGACTAACTTAATATCTGCTCAAATTTATTTTTGACCGTCAGAAAGGCACAGTTGATTTTAAGGACAGAAGTTGATGAGCACAACAACCTGTGCTCGGGTATAATTTTACAAAAGGAATTTTAAATGAAATTTCAGAAGGAAAATTTCATCATTAACCAAATTTCTGCTTTGTCACAGCCCTATAATACAAATTTAAACATATAAACTCCTGCCAAAATATTTAAAAACATGCTATACTCATTTTTTATCCTAAGCAAATACATAAGCATAGTACGTAATCACACTAGCATTTGCATGTACAGTAAGGGTTAAAAATAGTGTTAGCTAAGAAAGCAAAATGCATGACTAAAACTATTTATTCTGCCCAAAAACACTACAAAACAACAAGTGTATGAAGAAAATTATTTTTTAATCATATTTGGGTTCTGTTCATAAAAAGAGATGGAAAATATATTATTTGCTTCTTTCTGTATGATGCTATATGTTACACGTTAAAAACACATGTTTTATACATGTTTTGTTTTGTATCAGCTGAATTGGGTATATAGGCCTATAAAATGTAAATTAACTAAATAAAAAAATTATAAAACTGTAAAATGTGTTTAGGCTATATTTATAAACATTTTCATGTTTTCTTTCTGTTTAATATTTTTTAACTTTCTTTCTTTTTATTTTCTATTTGTTTTCTTTTCTGTTAATGTACCCCGTGTGTGCACATTGGGACGCAGGCATTCTGCTCTCCACTGTGGCAGATATCTCTTTGTTATCTCTCTGTTGGTCATATCAGCTCATGTGCGGCCCCTGGCGTTGCGGATGTATGGAACGCAAATTACAGTAGCGTTTCACTGAAGAATGGCAGCATTATTTAGCGGAAAATGCATAAAATTTACTTTATAAGGAAAGTAAACTTATGAGAATTCATTGAGATTTCTCTGAATATGCTCACAGTTTGGGCTAAAAGCCCTAATGGAATGTATGACATAAAAATTCATCAGAACTCGCATGACTGAACAGGTATGTGCTGCTACTTTATCACATTCTAAAAGTACGCAGTTGGGTTTTAATTTTGCGTGCTTGTACTCGTGATGCAAATTATTATATATGTGGCTGTAAGATTTATGTCATTGATTTTTTTTTTTTTTTTCTTTTTCTTTTTTTTTTTGAAGATGTTATAACTTCACAACAACATGCAGTAAATGTAAACAAACCTCTTGTCTGGGGATGTAGATCATGTAAGCTGAAAGGTTCACACTTTCTATTGAATTGCAAGAAAAATACCCATTTAGTCCAATTCACTTGAAAATTACACTAACTGTAACCTATGTACTGTATGAAAGCCCATTTCCGCCACATAAAAACATGCTTGGTAAATCATAATTATTTTTTATTTCTTTATGTCATTGTGACTTTTTATGTCATAATTATGACTTACCAAAGCATGTGGCAGAAATGTGCTTCCCTATTTGCAGTAGGCCTATAAACTGGTTCTTTTTAGTGAATCAAAAACACACAGTGGGCTACCAGCTTACTTAGATTCACAAACAAATACAACTCACATATACTTGTACCAATGTAGTCTGATTTATGAACAAATGAATGAATGCATGCATTTGCTTCATTCATGACTCATATGATCTGCTTAATTTAACTTTAAATACAAAAAGACTCACAAACTCCAGTTTGAATCAGTCTGGAAAATTCTTCACTAAATGAACTCGCTGGGAATAACTTGGTGCTCTTGACTGTTTTCAGTTGGAAAGCAGTGATGAATATAAGGTTGTCAGATTAGTTTATAAACATGTCAAAAAATATTTAATTGGTTAAAGTAGTGAATCTAGCTACATGTTGGCGTTTCGACAACACTGCAAACATTGACAAGTGAATCCGTGGGGTAGGTGTTATATTGTGGTAGTACTGTGTTTCCCATACTGGCATACAGGAGAAATTATTCCATTCAAACGAAACATATGCAAGAAACAAACTGTAGCGACTGTCATTATGGATTGCAAGTTATCTAATGCATCAGTTTGTCTGTGTTTGTATAGCATTCCATGTCATTCCATCAGCCCCTAAACACTATCCTCTCTTTCTCAATCTCTCATTCCCTCCTCCTCACATACAAACATCCCCGACTCCTCCGTCTTAAGTTGTCTCCCATTTTTTAATCGATTGCTCTATCACAGAACAGCTGTTGTGTTGTGTGATGCATGAGCTCCTCTACACATTAGTTATGCCACACACAGACAGTATTTGGGTGTCCCTGAAAGCAAGACAGCCCAATCCATCGCTGCTGACTCAAATTCTCTCACTTCACATATTCAGCAGAGCACAACACCGTAAGCTGAGCCTGGAATCGCAGATAAACCTTCCTCTGTTTGGATGCATTGTCTGTATTCCTGTAATGTCAGGTTGTTCTGCTGTGTCAATGCTGTGTACTGAATTAGTTGCTCTGTCTGTTTTGACTAGGAAGTCGCTGCAAAGACACACATATTGAACCTCAGTTGTGTACTTCAGATTCTCTGCAAGCAAACCGAATGTGGATTTTTTTTTCTAATACTGATCAATTTTTGATTGAAGAATGCAACATGTATTCGTAAAGTCGATATGTGTTTCCTACTTATTTTGGAGTCGGTTCTGCTGTAGATTTTCATACAGAGTGTGTTTTCTTTGCTTTTTTACTCTTAATACCACTTCTTGTGGTAAACATGGGCATTTGAGTTGGCTGCCTTTTGAATCATGAATTCTTAAGTATGGAGATTTTCTTTTCAACTGCTCCTCTGTGCTTTTAAAGAAGTGCAGGCGTCCGTCTTAACACTCGCTCCCAGGGAACCGAGGTCTGGGGTTTTCTGTATTCTCCTGATGCCTAAGTCCTTACTTGGGAGATCTATCTGCATTTCTGCTGCCCTAGTTTGCAAAGCTGTACTAAATGTGTAATGATGCCCTCGTGTCCTGCAAGATTTCTGTTTAATTTAGGAAATCTTAAATTCATTTAGCACTGCATTGGGTGGAGGGAAACAGAAAGGAAGGAGTATATAAGTGCGTGTTTGGGTGTGTGCTGAGCAGTGTGAGCTTTTACCAAGTCAAACGTTCCTCAGTGATAAGCACATGTTTAGCTGCAGGACTGTGAGGGGGCAGAGCAGCACTGGTGCAATCCTGATAGCGGAGACACACTCAGGGATGCAGCTGTTTCTCTAGAGTTTATGTATGTTTGTGAGGTAAAGAGAGAGTGTGTGTTATATGAGAGGAATTGTCGTTTAGCAGCTTACCACAGTCGAAAATCATCTTCCAACTACTGTAGATGTACAACTTCTGCAGAAAATATAAGTGTTTATCAGTGCGGAGCTCGCTGCCATGATGCTAGACTGCTGTGATTGGTTGTCAGGGTGTTGCCAGGTGGTTGCTTACTGGTCCAAGTCAAAAGAGGCTGCCCCCAAATCTTGTATTTATTTATTTATTTATTTATAGCTTGAGTCTGAAGATACAATACTGATACAGTTACAAATTATTTTTATTTTTATATTTACATTATATTTATATTTATTGTTTAAAAACTGAATTATTTGTTTATTATAAAGAATAATAATACTAAAATGCACATTATTATTATTATTATTATTATTTGTATATTCATGCAAGTTGTTGTGCTATCTGTTTATTTTAATAATTTTAATTTATTTTAATGTAATTTATCATTAAAACTTGGTATTTAAAAAATGATAGCCTATTAAATAGAAAAGTGTGAACATATCAGTAAAAAATATTGGTCAAACTAATTAATTGACCTATTGCTCTTTGGGTCCCTCAAGGTGAAGGTGTAGTCATGTTTACCATTGTTTGAAGAATTTTTTATGGTTGAATCCACGTAAATGGAAATTTTGTGTTAGGGCGAAATGTTTTCTCACACAGATTCACCTGCATTGACCAACAAAAATTGCTTGGTTTGAAACTGACTTCTGTGCTTCATATATCGCTACACTATTCACAGTAGACAATTAACCTTTTTGCCTGTGAAATTTAAGTTATTTTTTAGCATTTATTGGGAACTATTTTTTAACAAAACTGTATAAATTTAAATATAAAGCTAGAATATCTTCATAAAGGGCAGCGCATTTCCACAGACAGTAAGTTCTATGATGCAAGACTGTGAAAATTTTAGTTTTCATTTTTCCTTTGGGTTGACCTTTCCAATGTAGGAAAACACTTAATGTGATCCATGCAAACACTCCTAAAAGTTCTCAAAGAAACATCAAGTGTCAAGTTGGTTAAGTTGACCACATATTCCCATCCAGCCTGAATTGCCATTGGCCACATAGCCCAAGTTCCACTTAATATGAAAAGCATTCGGTTTTGAAGTGCAGATGTGAGCCTGTAAGGATCATATCCTGTCGTGTTTGGCTTTCTGTTTGTGCGCATTCTACATTCCTCCGGGGACACTGTCCTGCGCTGCAGAAGAGCTGTGGAGAATGAAATACCGATGTTCTAGTCACACACATACAACTATATATTTTTACGCGCTTACTTGTCAAAGTTTCGCCGGTCCCAAATTCATCTCCCCTCTGCCTTGAGTGAATTCTTATCTCGGGAGACTTGGGTGACTCCCTTGGCAAATTTTTTCCACGGCTTCATGTTTCACAGTGACGGTTTGACAGCCGATTTCAAAGCCTGTAAATCCCCCAGAATGCCGTTTGCCTGGTGCTTTGAGTGGGCATGAAGCATCTGCACGCCGACAAACAGCCAAACAGACTCTGCAGCCTAGGGATGGAGAGAAGGAAGGAAAGATGAGGCTAGAGAGGCTCTGTTGGCGCTGGAGGGGATGAAGGGGTGATGGGGCAACGCATCACTCCCCCAACACTTCCTGACAGCTCACTTGCCGTAGGGACGTGGAGCAATGTTGGAGGGTGCCCCACTTTAACAGAGCCCTAACCCTGAGTGTATGGATGTAAACACACACACACACTCAGGGGAACACTCCTACTCATCTCCAGATCAGAAAAACAGTGAGAAGAAAGAACAAAATGAAAGAAGGGGAGAAAGGCTGGAAAGATTCAAAACATTTTCTGTCTCTTCGTCTGTCTGTCAGAAAGTCTGTGTGAAGGTTTGCCGCTCTGATCCCAAAACAGTTACTGTTAAAGCAATAGTTCACTTGAAAATGAAAATCTGTCATTATTTGCTCATCCTCATGTCGCTCATCCAAACCTGTATGACTTTTTTTCTACCATGGAACCCAGAAGGTGAATTTTTGAAGAATATCCAGGTCACTCTTTTCAATATAATGAAAGTAAATGGGCATTGGGGGCTGCCAAACTCCAAAATGACAAAAAATAAAGCCATAAAAGTAGTCCATTTGACAAGTGTGCTATATTCCAAGTCTATGTGACATGACATCTGTACTAGCACTCGTTGTTAATTAAAGGTCTATTGTCTATTGAGAATAGTGTAGATGTATGAAGCACAGATCACACAGAAGACACTGTTCTGTTGGTAAACGTTGAATTTGCACGAATCTCCAACTTGAACCCATTGCGAAATCTGCATGGGTCCCGAAATCTTTTCTCCAAGTCACAAGGATTCCTATTGAAGTGGCTGGATTTCAGCCAGGAAAATTTGATGAAACAATGGTAAATGTAACCTTCACAAAAATATATCTGAATGATTAATTCATGAATCTGATTGATCGGGTTCTCAAGTTCAAACAGCAGACACAATGATCTGCTTGCAGAAGTTAACAGCCACTGAAAGGAAGCCACACAAAGCTATGAGCTATGGCAAACTATTTTTATTTTACTTACTTTTATGCTCCATTTGATTAATTGTACATTGTACATGGAAAAAGCGTTACCAGTACGTTATTCAACATCTCTCTAAAGAAGAAAGTCAGTCAATTAGGTTTGTAATATGAGGGTGAGTAAATGATGACAGAATTTCCATTTTTTGGATGATTAAAGGGAATCTTTTTGCTGAACTGAAAAAAAGCAAAATGGTCCAGATTAGCACAAAATGGCTAAAATTTCAGTTTCATTTATTTCTAAGTGATTGTGTAGCTCAAGCATAACTAGACACTGTACTGTGCGTTTTAGTTAGAATGACTGTATTAATAATGTGACCTCAGGGGTCTTTCTTTGTCCAGAGAGTGCTGGTCAGTTTTAAGGTCAGTGGTTCCTCAAAGGATTCACAGGATAAATAAATAAACTGCTTTTTTTGAGGAAAGATTGTTTTTATCTAAAGCCCGGGACCTGGATGGAGGGTTTTCGATGTGTGTGTGTGTGTGTGTGTGTGTGTTGTGGATGTGTGGCAAAGACAGTGACCTGAGGGCTGCACCCATCCGTCAGTCAGTGCCGGGTGAGTCACAGCCTTTTTAATGATGTGGGAAGAAGGCCTTAAGAGCTGTGGAAATGTTGCGTTTTAATGGCTGAACTCTTTTTGGTTGATTTGGCCCTGGGTTCTCTGTGCATAGGCATAATTATGTGAAATCCATTTAAGAGCGGAGAAAGAAGTGGCGCTCAAGAGGAAGTTCTGAGTGCCATGCCACACACACTTACACACATAAGATCACACAACAAGACTTTAACACTCCTAAAGCCAGTTTTCAGCCAAATAAAGGCTTAGCATGAGTCCACAGCTAGACAAATTGACCTGTATAGTCTACTTGATATTCAGATTTTACCAGATATCATTTAGTAGCAGCCGTTAGAATGGTAATCCATGTTAATTAGTTCATTCGGACTTCATGCTACTGTACTGTCTGGTTTTGAGAGAATATGATGCCAGCATTTCCATTTTGGGTTGAACTGTCCTTTTAAGTATAATAATGTAGGCCATTACAACATACTGTTGTTTTCAGTTTTCAGTTTTCAAATATGAGTTAACTATAAACAAAAAAACAAGAGAATGTCATGTCATAGTTAACAAATTTACTGTGAAATCTGCTCTGGTAAACAAACTGTTTCAACTGACAGTTTCATGCCCTAGGGACTAAGTTTGTAAGATAAATACATTGACAAAATAAATGGGAAAAAAGTTGCTTGGTATAAACAGTACTTTTAAAACATTTATGTAGGCTAGCCTCTAAATGTAGAAATCAAATTACTGTCTTGTCTAATTTGTTTATTAATTACTTTATTAGATTATTTTAGAGTGGATCATTTGTTGTTTTAGTGTTCGTAATTTCCACACTTCTTTTGAAATGAGTATAAAACTAAAAAGTGTATTTCACTATATTAATAACTGGGTTCTTAATATAGTCTAGCCTCACAGTTAACCTTTGTGCCCATGGGGAATGGGCTACATTGCGGTGTAAAAGTTACTTTATTCTTGATAATATTAAGGCAAATTACAGCATGCAACGAATTGCACATGCTAATCCAGGAAAAGCAATCAAACATATGAAAAATATGTCACAGCTTATTAAGTTTTGTACCCTAAAGGCTAACATGCCATAATAGCTTTGCAGCAGATGGCATGGTACTTAAGGGTTTTATTAAAGTAAGGAAGCAGATAACTTACATGAAAAAAAAAAAATTCACAACAATCTCTGGGAGGAAATTGTAAGGGAATGGTATTTTTCAAACTGGGGAAACAAATTAACATTTCTAATTTTCATTTCTACCAAGTGGCCATCAAGGAGGTGGGCAAAATCCTGTCCATTGATGAAGATTGTTAGAAATCGTGTGCAACCTGTGTGTCATTTGTATGTGGATTTCCATCAGGGTCCTGAAACCCCTTGTATTGGTTTGTTTTGGAGTAATGACCAGCTCACTAGACATCATGAAATTCATGGCTACCTGAAATATTGATATATTTGAGTTTAGATTGAGTTAATTTTTTTATTATGTGTGAAGACAGGAGAGTGAAGCAAGGTGAAACATGGCTGCGTAGCATCTTTTTTTTTTTGGAAGCTGGAGGAAAGCTTTTTTGGAAGGTAGTTCTACACAAGAGATGATATGTGTTTTGATAAATGTCTGAGATATGGTACAGTAACTGGTTAATTTAAAGCCCCTTGAACGTCTCAGGTTACGTATGTAACCATGGTTTCTCGAGGGAACGAGACGCTGCGTCGGAATACGCTTTGGGAACGCCTTCTGTGACCACGCTCTGAATCACATGTGAAATCAGTCCAATAGTTGGGCAAGACGTAGAGGGAGCTCTGGATGGAGGATGGTCTCAACAACCTCGGTTGAGAGACCGGAAGTTATGAGTTGTGCCTCCTCAGAGGCCACACCCATAGCTTCCACAGCTCCGGGCGGGGGCACGCCCTTCGCCTGTGAGAGGAGATCTCTCCTGACGGGAATCTCCCATAGAGCGCCATCGAGAAGAGAAATCAGGCCCGAGAACCATACTCGGCCTGACCAGAACGGGGCTACTAACAACAGACGGGCCCCGTCCCGGCACACTCTCTCCAGAACTCCCGGGAGCAGAACAATCGGGGGAAAGGCATACAGATGAAGCCTCGGCCACGTCTGTACCATGGCATCCAGCCCCAGTGGAGCTGGATGAGTCAGAGAGAGCCAGAGGGGACAGTGCTGTAGGGATTTCTATCCATAACGGACACTGATATGCCATGGAATCATCCCAGCACATGACTCCAATATTCGGGGGGCGATTTCCTGTCAGTCTTGTCTCATCTACTCATGAGATCTGGATTAATCCAATCAGGAGATAACACAGAGATCTTTGGTATCAGGACTGAAAATACCGCGTGATGTCTTGTGACCACCAATGAATGTAACTATTATATCCAAACAGGAAAAGGACAGTAATTTAATCACGCCCTCAGGCCTGCAAGCACGGGATCTATGCATGACTATCACATGTTTGACAGTCTGCTTCCTGCCCTGTCTGAAACCCTTACAAAACTTCTCTGACAACAAAAAAAACAACCTTGCATGACGATTTTAACAGAATAATAATTAATTCCCTAAAATTAAGTAATCAAGACATTACAGTGCGATGTCATAAAAGTCGCAACAGGTCCACCTGAGCCTGACCAAACACTCTCCATATCTGCTTCACCACCTCGGGGTGAAGCATCCATTCCCCGGGCCTCGGCCCCTGCCTCGACAGGATGTCTGCTCCCATATTGAGATGCCCAGGAATGTGAACTGCTCTCAGCAAGAGGAGTTTGCCCTGAGACCACACAAGGATCTGGTGCGCCAGCTTGTACAAGGGGCGCGAACGCAGACCTCCCTGGTGCTTGATGTAAGAGACCAATGCTGTGTTGTCAATGCGCACCAACACATGGTGACCTCTTAGGTCTCGGAGAAAGTGTTTCAGAGCTCGAAACACGGCCAGCATCTCCAGACAATTGATATGCCACATCAGATGGCGACCACTCCACTGACCGCGGGCAGGGTGGCCACTCATGACCCTGGAACTGCTTTACATTGAGTGACCGGCCTTCTCTTACTCTCGCGACTGTGGTGAGGATCGACTCGATCCGAGCAGGATACATACGTGCCTGCATCATGGTTGAATCCCACATGCCCCCAAAAACGAACCTCAGGAACTTCCTGTGATGAGGAAGGATGGAGATATGGAAATATGCGTCTTTCAGATCGATCGTGACAAACCAGTCCTCGGACCTGATCTGAGACACGACTTGTTTGAGTGTGAGCATTCTGAACTTCAGTCGCATGACTGAGCGGTTCAATAGGCGCAGATCTAAAATAGAACGCAACCCCCCATTCTTCTTCGGAACAATGAAGTACCGGCTGTAGAACACGGAGTCTCTCTCGTGCGGAGGGACCACCTCGATGGCCTCCTTCTTTAAGAGAGTAACTACTTCTTGTTCTAATACCAGAGCCTGCTCGCGACCCACTAGAGTGGGGACGCCCCGTTGAATCGAGGCGGACGAGAACCGAACTGGATTCTGTAGCCTCTTCAGCGCGGGCTTCCGAAACCCCGAGAGCGGGTGCCGGATCTGGTGGTTAAGGAAGCAGATCCATACGCGAAACCCACAAGCACAACCGCCGCTCCGCCTCAGCAAAAGCGGGGCCGGCGCCACGGGGAACGCTAGTGAAGGCTCCCTCCTCAAAGAGAGCCCTCTGAGAGCGAAGCAAGGCAGTAACAACTGTGCTTCGCTCCCAAGCAGACAACAAACAAACTGTGTGTATCCCCACCCGTAAAGTTTTTTAACGCAGGCAGGGAGGAACACACAACCTGAACGCTGCCTGCTCGCCCTTAGGTGTTTGGTTTTGTCTTGGGATTTCGCTTGACAGACAACACTAAATAAGACTCACAAACAGATATCAGACTGACACACACAGAGCGCTTGCTGAATGACAAAAAGCTGACGCCGGCTCCACCGCACGTGCTTTTATAGCTTCCTAGCCATGACGTCACCCGCCCGTGACGTCTCGCCCAGCTATTGGACTGATTTCACATGTGATTCAGAGTGTGTTCACAGAAGGCGTTCCCAAAGCGTATTCCGACGCAGCTCGAGTTCCATATGCTTGTGTAACTGGTGTTTGTGCAACTGGCGAGCTCTCTGACGCCCTCCGTATCAATCTCCTCGGAGAAAGACAGGCGGAGCGTCGTGCCCTCTCCCCGGTGGGAAGGACCGCAGCGCGGGCTTCCGAAACCCCGAGAGCGGGTGCCGGATCTGGTGGTTAAGGAAGCAGATCCATACGCGAAACCCACAAGCACAACCGCCGCTCCGCCTCAGCAAAAGCGGGGCCGGCGCCACGGGGAACGCTAGTGAAGGCTCCCTCCTCAAAGAGAGCCCTCTGAGAGCGAAGCAAGGCAGTAACAACTGTGCTTCGCTCCCAAGCAGACAACAAACAAACTGTGTGTATCCCCACCCGTAAAGTTTTTTAACGCAGGCAGGGAGGAACACACAACCTGAACGCTGCCTGCTCGCCCTTAGGTGTTTGGTTTTGTCTTGGGATTTCGCTTGACAGACAACACTAAATAAGACTCACAAACAGATATCAGACTGACACACACAGAGCGCTTGCTGAATGACAAAAAGCTGACGCCGGCTCCACCGCACGTGCTTTTATAGCTTCCTAGCCATGACGTCACCCGCCCGTGACGTCTCGCCCAGCTATTGGACTGATTTCACATGTGATTCAGAGTGTGTTCACAGAAGGCGTTCCCAAAGCGTATTCCGACGCAGCTCGAGTTCCTGAAGAGGAACTGTAATATGCCATGTTCAGTGGTGACCACCAAAATAACTAAAAATAAGGACCATAAAACCATGTTGTAAGAATGAATACATTCTATCCGACCAGTGAGAAATCACACAAAACAGCAACAAAATAGACCCTTCTGATATTGGCTGGGAGCTTTCAACTGTGCACTCATTAACTCTGGTTACATTTGAGCACAGTTGTAGATGTTTTGCTGTAAGGGTTTGTGATCAGAAAGTCCAACTGATGTCCCAGCTGCTATCATCTGCAAAGTTTGTGAAGTGATTTTGTTTGTTGAATCTTAAGAAGAGAGGCTGGGCCCTGCAGTTAAACGTACCTTCTTTTTCCCTAAGATCTGCACTCACATTCTGAGTAGAGTAGGATTTTGTTTAATTTGCCATAATCCAAGATTAGCTTCAAAGAGCCGCGGGGCCTTCAAACATGGGAAGAACTGTCTGATGCTCATACTGTCAGACAAATGAAGTATTCAAATGAGTTTGATTTTTCGGAAATAAAACTTGTGCCTCCGCCACATACACCCACAACCTCCTCCTCTTGTTCTTTTTAAGCGTGCAGCACATTTTCATGCTCTCTCCTCGGTTTTAATTGGTGCCAGAAGAGAATCAACGAGAACAGAGGGAGTGCACCACGTTGATCGGAGGACCCTAGAAAGACTCCTTCCTGTGATCTGAACAATTGTAATTGTGTTGGACTTTTAGCTGGGAGTTTTGAAGAGACAGCTTCAGTTCAATTACTGCTGTCACAGTGTCAAGCCTCATCCCTAGGTGTTTCCCTTGGCTCATGCTCTCTCTCTTTCTCTATTTTTTTGCCTCTCTCTCTCTCTCCGTTGCTCTCTTCATCTGTCTGTTTCTCTTTTCCTCCAACATTTGTTTCATCCTGTGTATTATTCCATATCCTGCGGCTGATGTTGTTTGAGGTGTGACTTCATTCACATCCATGCTGGCTTTCGCACTCTTTGTCTTGCTATCCTTCTCATCAGAATGCTGATTATTAAAATATGCAGCATTTTTTTTTGTTATCTGCTCCCAGAAATGCAGCAAATAAAACAAAGAATTCCTTGCAGTGCTTTTCAGTCACATCAGAGTTATTGAGAGGCTTTTTATTATTCAGATGTTGCACTAAAATCAAAACACAGGCTCTTAAGGGGCAACCGCTGAGAACAAGACTTATTTGTTAAGATTCATTGATGATTTTTCGAGCTCTCCAAATATCCGTAATTAAACTGAATTCCAAATTAGCGCCGCAACTTCTCGCTGAAAGCCGGATAAATACATTTAATAGAAGAGAAATGTGGTTCTCACAAGCATGAGTGGTAATGACCTTGTCTAACTGTAGTGCAATTTGAAGAATGTTCTAGCTTGCAGTGTTGTATAAAGTCATGGCTGAGACAGGAAGCCGCCACATTTGGCCATATGAGCAGTGACCCCTCAAAAGTGACACATTCTGGGCATTCCGCTCCGCGTTGGATTCGCCCTCTCAACTTGTGAAGGTTATGACTAGATTCCAGGACTGCCTGTTACTGAGCAGCCCTTTTGGGAAGGTTAATTCTGTATCTGTGTTCGGAGTTTTTTCACCATCACAACACTTTTGAGTGCGAGTGTAAGGTCAGAAAGTCAAACGCAGGCAGCAGACGGTGAACATTTTCTGATGACTTTGGCTTTCCAGTGCTCACACTTTTTTTTCCATGCAAGTCCACTTTAGATGTCTGATTACACAGCATTATACAGTGGTAAGTTAATCATATGTGATTAGGAAATAAATCTACATATTATTTTAGGGCTTACTCGGTTTTACTAGTGAACTCGTTGTCCAAAACAGTAGTCGCTGAGTCAGTGTTTACCTTATGTAAATGACACACCATGACACGTCAGCAGGAGATTGTGTCCTGCGTCGTTGGGATGATGGAGGTTGGAGACAATATTTCACACATTTTCATTGGAACCACTTGCATTGTCACTTGTTAAACGACCCACATTTTTATAGATTCTATCAACATCTGGATAATACTTTTAGACCACTGAACAGTTGGTTTCAGGTGTGTCGGAGTGACTGAGAAGAATGTTGGATTGCATGTGTGTAATGGGAAGTACACTACCTTTCAACAGCTTGGGGTTAGTAAGATATATTTTTTGAAAGAAATTAATTTCAACGAGGATGTATTCAATTGATCAAAAGTGACAGCAAATACTTTTATAATGTAAAAAATATTTCTCTTTCAAATAAATGATGTTGTTAATTTTTTTGTATTCATCAAAGAATCCTAAAATAAACATTATCAAAATATTTTATACACAAATATTTATTGGTGCTGTCAAACGATTAATCGATATTAATCGCATCCAAATATATATATATATATATATATATATATATATATACACACACATAATAAATATACACAGTACACACATACTGTATATTATATGAACAAAAACTTTTATTTTGGATGTGATTAATCACAATTAATCATTTGACAGCACTAATATTTATACAAAAAATATGAAGCAACACAACTATTTTCTACATTGATAATGTTTCTTGAGTGCCAAATCAGTTCATCAAAACAGTTATTGTAATGAATATTCACAATATTACTGTTTTTCTTGTATTTTTGATCAAATAATTGCAGCCTTGGTGAGAATACGAGACTTCCTTCAAAAACATAAAAAAACATACCCACGCTTTTGAATGTTAGAGTAACTAATTGTAGTGACGGTACTGTACTTTTCTAACAAGTACTGGTGTTTCCATTTTAATTTGTCTGCAGTTTTCAACTTAACTTTAGTGAATCAGTTGACAGAGTTCATGAAAATATATGACTCACTGATAAAATGAGCGATTCATGGATTAATTTTAAACCCTGTTTTTTTTTTTGAAGCAGTATATTTTGTGAAATGATTCCGTTATAGTTTTCTATTTATTGCTACATTTTAATGTTGTCACTCTTTAGATTCTTTTTGTGCCTATTAAATGCTCTAATTGCAGAATTAAATAGTGATAATCTCATAGTTATTCATGTGGTTGAACTAATCGACTAGTCTTCACAGCCCTTGTTTACAGGCTCATTGTGTGCCACAGCCATAGAGCTGCTTTCCAGTCCACCCTCAAGGATCATCCGCATGCTGCTCCTCTGAGTCCCATGATCATCATGGATGTGGCCATCATAAATCCCAGATGAGCCTCGGACACACACACAAACCAGCAGCAAAGCGAGCAGCACATATCTTCGACTTCTGTAGACACACATCAGAATAGACAGTGTGTAATGGCATTTAAGCAGTGACTCTCTTACTAGACAATACATTTTTCATGATGTTTTTGTGTCATTAGTATCGAGGTTTGTTTTTAAAGTGCCATTTGAGCAGCATTCGTCCAGCTACAGATGTAAAGCAGCGGTGTGTGTGTTTGTTTTTGCGGTCAAGCTCAGGTGGGCTGATCATTTGGAAACAGGTAACTAAAGCAGACACGGGGCAGTTGGGGGGCAGCAGAGCTGCACTAATACTTTCGGACAGCCGGGTGAGGGCCAGCCAGCCAGACTGCATCCCCAGGGTGTGCCAGAACAGAGAAAAGTGCAGGACAGGGACAGATAGAGGCACAGAACATTAAAAGTCAGACAGATAACATATTAATATTATTTTTTAATTATATGTTCATAAGCCTGGACTGTATGGTGCTTCCCTAGTGACAGAGAAGCACGGCAGTGGTGTGAGTGAGTGTTTGCTCCATGACAATAAGAATCTCTGCACTGATATCTTTTCTCATTCTCCAGAGGTCATCCACATAGTAACATCATTTCTGCATCTGACATTTAATCCATTCAAACAAATAACCCGAATGGGCAAATCTATTCCTACACATCTTCATCTATATGTTGCAGTAAAACACACTCACACAAGAGAAAACACACACAGAGACACATTACAGATCACACACATCTAAAATGAGGCCTGGGGGACTTTAATGACCCCCGATAAACATAAACCTTGTTTATCATCTTCATCACATTCTGTCTGTGGAGAAAATGAATCTGTAAGCACACACATTCACAGTTTCACAAAGAATTTGTATGCATTGCAGTGATCTCATTAGAAGGTGTGTCTGTGCAGTATTTTATTACATGCTAAGAGTAGATGCCTGTGGTGTGTCATGTATGGAGTATTCAATTCATTACCTCTGTCATGAATATAAATCTGTGTGTATTTGTATAGGAGTCTTGAAGATCTATATCAATAGGTATTTATTAGAACTGTCAGTCGATTGAAAATTTTAGTAGCACTTTACTGTAAGGTTTAATTTTGTTAGTATTCATTATCATTTATCCAGAACATTAGTATCAAGTATAAAAAACTTACAATGAACATTTTTGTAGTGTTAATTCTAGGTTAATGATAATTAATAAATATGAAGTTTAAATAATTAATCAAGATTATTTACATACATTTTAGCTTATATAGCTAAATGTTAAATTGTTATAGCACATATTAAAGGGATAGTTCACCCAAAAATGAAAATTTTGAAATTAATTACTCACCCTCATGCCGTTCCAAACCCGTAAGACCTTCATTCACCTTCAGAACACAATTTAAGATATTTTTGATTAAATCCAAGCGCTTTCTGACCCTGCATAGACTGCAATGTAAGCGTCGTGATACTGTTATGAACACGCGTCAAAGACTAAAACGGGAGAGAAGAAATTGTTGAATAAAGTCTTTCTGCACAAAACGTTTTCTCATAGCTTCATAAAATTATGGTTGAACCATTGATGTCACATGGACTATTTTAACAATGTCCTTACTGCCTTTCTGGGCCTTGAATGTGGTAGTTGCATTGCTGTCTATGCAGGGTCAGAAAGCTCTCGGATTTCATCAAAAAATATCTTAATCTATGTTCCGAAGATGAACAAAGGTCTTATGGGTTTGGAACAACATGAGGGTGAGTAATTAATGACAGAATTTTCATTTTTGGGCAAACTATCCCTTTAACATTATAAATAAATGCTGCAAAAGTTTTGGTTATTGTTAGGTCATGATAATGCATTAGCTAGTGTTAATGAAATAAAACATTGTAAAGGTGTACTTGAACTGATTCCATGATCGGACAATTATTTAATCAAATTCATCACAATTATTTGCATATATTACAGAATAGCTTCAATTAACATAATTCTGAGACATTGCATTATTGTTCAGGCAAATTGCATATACTTGGCTTTAAAATGGCTTTAGAAGTTGATATGTTATTTGTTATATTTCATATAATAATAATGCATTTTGTAGTTGATTTTGTTTATCAGTCTGCCGGAGGTTCAGTCTGACTGTTTGCTATTCTTGTGCTCTGTGTGCAGTATTTTTAATTGTTGGTCTTTGTACACATGTAGATGGGCATTTTTGACTGTGTTTTTCATAATAAGCTCTACTTTTTTAAGACATAGTGTCATGTTAAAGTGGTTAAACTCTGAACAATGTTTGAGACCTCTACATTCTGTTCCATCCTGTTGCTCTCTGTCCATCTGTTGTTGTTGTTTTTTTGTTGTTTTTTTTTAACAAAATTAAGGCATTGTTGCAGATACATAATGGCAGGACGCCACATATTCCTAAAGCCTGCAAGATTCCAATTGCAGTTATGAAGATGCAAAACCTGCATAGGCTGTCAAAACAAGAGACAGGTTTTAATGAAGATTTATAGTGCTATCCTCATCACTCGTTGAAGACAGTAGACGATGCACTTCATCATTTTAAGAAACCAATCTCAGGGGGCCCATGTCCAGTCTGAAATGGTTTCAAAGAACTTCATCTTTAATGTATCACCGAGGTCCATTACAGTTTGTGATGTACACCAGGAATAAACACAGATTTTTGCTGATCTATGCTTGGCAATAGCCTTTGGAAACACATTGCCCTAGATACTAAAAATGGAAGATAATGAGTTTGTTGCTCACCTCTTAGGACATCATATCTAGAACGCTGACTTTTAAGACCTTTTATTGGCTACCTAATGCACCCAATCAGGTCCTAGAGGATGTCCATCCCTGTTCTTAATTATACTGATTCTCTGCAGTGATACAGCAAAGCCAAGAAGAAAATAACAGTCATTTCAGGTATAACTACCTTTCCAAACCAAATTACTAAGACAGAAAACGAGATTGTTTAGAGATAGATATCATTTTGACCCCTCCACGTGGCTTCCTATATCCATTGCATTGTCCCTGTTAGTTCACTTAGGTCATGGTTGCTGTATTATGTAATTTAGGAACTTGTAAATGACTGGCTTTTTCTTAAAAGTTTGTAATAAATAGGCATATAAATAAGGTGTATTTTTAACAAGAACATAACAAAATGAGGTCATGTCTTAAGGTGCTTCAGATTTATTACCCTGCAAAGAAAATTACACTGGGATATTAGAACGATTTCTTTTTTTCTTTTTTTCTTTTATTCCCTTCAGTACTGAAAATGCATAGATACAAAAATGATGGTTGGTTCATGATTCATTATTTTTTATAATATACCCAATTTATACTATTGTAACCAATTTACATCACATTATAATGTACACTACGAAAATGGATATTCATTTTGAGAATTGCTAAAGATTATGGCAAATGTAATCTGAATATTTATATCTAATTAATTGGCCAGTTTATATTCAATATGCATTTTAAAAATCAGTAGGCCAATAACTGATATGGTACAGATATCGTGCATCCCTACTCGACAGATTACAAACTGAAGTAATGAAAACGAGAAAAAAAAAAAAAAAAGTAATTTTTGATATCTTTGAAAGCTGGGGTCAGTGTGACTGCAGGTTAACAGCAAGCGGCAACCTTCTGGTCTCTCTCGTGAAACCAACACGGAAGCGCTGCCAAGATGGCGACGGCCCGCTCCGCCCACTTTGAGCTTCAAAAACGCTCTCCAGAAAACTACGGGTGACGTCACGGACACTACGTCCATGTTTTTATACAGTCTATGGTTAACAGTTGTCCCAACTCAATATCTGAGGCCACCAGTGGAGAAGTGTGTGAGTAAGATGTAAAGAGACATGTTGATTGGAGCTGTTTTAATATTCATGCACACATTTTGAGTTAGTCATCCGTAAGAGATGGAAAGAGAAAAAATAGCGACACATGCACAAACAGACCATAATATCTAAAGGTCTGTAGACATGTTGAGCTTGAGTCTAAATGAAGGTGACAGGTGAAGACTTTGTGGTCCACCCTGTAGACAACTGCCTAAGGGTGAGGGGTGGGCGGAGAGAGTATCTTCAGAGAGTATATAGAGTTTAAAATAAATGAACTTTGCATGCACAACCAAAAAGTATGAGAATTTCTCTGAAGACACTGAAAACAATGGGAGCATTTGTCTGAGGGTACTGGGAAGTTACCAGCTGTAGCGTCACTCCAATAGATGATACATGCAGATAGTTTTCACATGGCTTTCACATGATGCCTTTTTGTCTACACTCACACATATGTGTGTCTCACACTTCTAGCATTTGTTTCAAAGGCTGGTTATGATTCTGTCTGTCTTTTATTATAAGATGAATTATATGTATGTGAATCCTGGAAATCTTTGACATCACTTAATTGAAAACATCAATAGTGACACACCATAGATATATGGTATTGTTGTTGTATTTGCTGTTTAGATGCATTCATTTTTATTCTGTCACGTTTACAAGTCATAAATTGACATGCACTGAGAGCTCTTGTCCTTGTTTAGTTTCTGTTAATGTCTTTTTTGATTGTCACACAAACTGGAATCTGAAAATTGAATTAAGATGAAGGAACTTCAGACTAGATGTGTCTGTAGTGGTATTCTTAAACAAGATTTTCAATAAAGTTTGTGTGTGCACATGTGCATGCATGTATGTGTGTGGATGTCTCTGATAATAGAGAAACTTTCTGTGTCCTTTTCATGACAAATGAGTACTGCTGTGCACAAGCAACAGGGATAAATAATAATCCAATATAAATAATGCGCAAGCTGTGGTATTCACTGTTACACTGGACACATGAGCCTGCAAACACACAAATAAATCCTTTTATGTATAAGGAAGCACATAAACATGATCAATAATTTAATATATAACAAAGACGGAAGGTTTGAAGGTTAGGTATGGCACATGGGAAGTTAGCTTGGACATTCAACATCACTTTTGATTGGATGAAAAATATGTAGTGCAGAATGGGTCATTAATATTTTTGCTGTGTTTTAAGAAAGACTGTACATTTTAAAATGTGTATTTCTGCATAATTCAACTTTTAGGAGTACGCTAGAGTGAAGATGACCTTAAAGCTAACAGGTATGGACTAAAACGTGGGTCTTTTTGTAATGACATTTTTGCAGTTTATTGTGATTATTGAGCTGTAAAATATGGTATGAATCTTAAAATATCAATGTTCTGTGTTTTTATTGCTAAGAATTTATGCCAATTGCATGCATAATAATTTTCTAACTATTTTACAGAATTTAGCATGTCACACTACAGGACAGTGCTATCACTAGTATGACATATATCCTTATGCATCTATATGTGACCCTGGACCACAAAACCAGCCATAAGTCGCACGGGTATATTTGTAGCAATAGCCAACAATATAGTGTATGGGTCAAAATTATCGATTTTTCTTTTATGCCAAAAATCATTAGGATATTAAGTAAAGATCATGTTCCATGAAGATATTTTGTAAATTTCCTACTGTAAATATCGCAACTTAATTTTTGATTAGTAATATGCATTGCTAAGAACTTCATTTGGACATCTTTAAAGGCGATTTGCTCAATATTTTGATTTTTTGCACCCTCAGATTCCAGATATTAAAATAGTTGTATCTCAGCTAAATATTGTCCTATCCCAAGAGACCATACGTCAATGGAAAGCTTAAGCAAAAAAATTGACCCTTATGACTGGTTTTGAGGTACAGGGACACATATATAGTATATACTGTATATAATGCACACACAAAACAGGACACACCAATTTGAGCAGTTTTCTGCAGGTGTACTGAGTGTGTGCAAGTTTTTCTAAATGGGTTTAAGGTCTTGGATACCATAAGAATGTGTGTGTCAAACCCTATTGCTGTGTATGTAAACTAATATATATGAACTCCCATAAATACAAGCATGACATAAACATGCTCTTACTTTATGCCAAGAAAATCGGCTGAGTTGCATGCATATATCTGCACCATCACAAACAACACACATGTACACACAGACACCCCAAGGCTGATGAAATGTCAGGGAGGCGTGAATCACTCTGTAAGAGATGGAGTGTAAGTAATTTCGGTGACTTTGTCTGCCAGTCACAGCATAAAAACGTACACAGACACACAGATTTATAGAACGGACAAATGGACATTCACAATACAAATGTGCTAGTCATGCACCGAGACAAAAAGTCACAAGCTGGTACACAGACAATATGGAAACAGACCATGATGGAGCATGCGATCATTGGTTAGTCACCCTGCGTCTCTTTTCATATTGTCACCACACACTCATAATACCTTAATATTCTTATTTGAGGTGGCATATATATCTTAATGTAGTGTCAAACAGTCAAGCATGGTGCTCACAACACCGAGATCATGGAGAATGCCAAATGCATAAATGTAAGCAGTTTAGATATAGCATTTCACAACTGACTGTGAATTATGAGCAACCTTAAAAAGATCAGATTTTTTAGGTACAGGATAAGGATGGTTGAGACTGGATCTGTTATAGTCACAAATTTGCATGTTAATGAATGCATTTACTTAAGCTAGTTACACATGCAAAGTGTGCACATGTTTGCCGAGCTGAAATAACGTGGGCCTTGCTATCTCATTTCATGTCCCATTTCTCCAGTTGATGTAATTGAGATCCCAGTCTTCCCAAAAGAAACCCACTATAGAGGATTGCTTGTTACAAATAACAGGCTTCTGCATTTGATGCGATTTTTGCATTTTTAGCTGGGCTGTTGGATGCATGAAAGAAGCCCAAAAATCAAGATTTATAAACTTTGATTTACAAAAACCCACTTTGATTGACCACTAATCTAAATATTGAAAGCAATACATCCCTCTTCGTGCCTGTGGTGGTTACGGCCCTGGATGGATGGTTTATTAGCTGTAAAAGTGTCTGAAATGTGACTGCAACCAGAGGTTTTAAAAGAGAGTATAGGAACGTGTAAATCAGTCCCACTGTCTTATTGTCAGGCAGAATCATGACCCTGTCTGCAGGGACCGAAGGAGCCGTTGATCTTCGACGTGAAGCCGATCAAGGAGATGAACGAGTGTGCAGATGTGCAGATTAGAAAATGCATTATAGATCACAAAGTTATTTGTTGTTGTGAGCAGCAGCTGCTGTGTCTAACTGATCGATGGAGATCTCACAGTACACAACCTCTTCATAGCTCTTTCATGTATGGAGGCCTGATTGTTGAGCTTTACTCTATCGCCCCCATGTGACAGCAGCTGGAACTGCAGAAGTAACCTATGGAAGAAAGACAACAGGAAAATGGTTGAAAAGCCAGCCTGTCATCATGATAATAGTTAGTTAGTTAGTTAAAAATGGCTGGTGATTGAAATACTGACAGGTGAAGGAAAACACTTTGTCTCCACATTCCATCATTTTGCACCTGTACTTGTTCCAATCATGTTAAAGTCCATTCTTATTCCTTCTACATTTACATTTAGTTATTTAACAGATGATTTTATCCCATTCTGTCCCTTTTAGTGATGTCTAGTTTAGCATGGAGCACTATTTTCCCCATGTTCCGGTGAAGATTGTAGGGTTCCCAGCATAACTCTACTAACCAAGCTGTGCACCTCCATCTTCAGAATGTGTGAATGAACTGGTAGGTGCAGACATGCTCCGTTTTGCTTTAATGGCATTATGCCCATCTCTGGAGCTGGCCTCCTCTTGATGTTGTTGTACCGGGCAGTTGTCCAACAATGGCAGGGATGTATGTTCACTCAAGTGTGTTTGCGTGTGTGTGTTAGTCTGTTGGGCCAGTGCCATGATCTTGGCACTCAATCCCAGTTCACCAGCTTCAACTTATTCACAAAGTCATTTGAGCTGTGTTGCCTGCGATATGGGACCCCTGGTGGTGCCAACACACACACACATATACTGGTGCTGAGTATAATACACAAGCATAACTCACATTGATATGATTGTGTGGGTGAAGTAAGGTTTTCTTCCTCAGCCATCTCTGTTTTCTTTCTTACTGTATTCTCATCTTCTCGGGGAGGCTCAGTAAGTGGTTGAGGTATTAGAGAAGTAATGCAATCATCCTAGTGGAATGGATCAATCATTCTGCTCCTAGATCCCTTCAAATGCCAACAACTTATCCGCACACACAAACACTGCGAGTTGGGTTTTGCATGTCTACTGTTATTTCATTGACTGGTCTCTTTCTACAACAGCAGAGTCTGTGAAGTGAGACCTGTTTATTGATCAAAATCTTCACAGTGTGACACAAGAACACATTTTCTGCTTTCAACATTATATTTCCTGTCATGTACAATCTACGGCCCCACTATACACCAAGACATTCTAACCACTTTTAGGTCATGTTAGGACACCACATGGTCCAGATTACCACTCTGAATGTGATTCGACTGTAATTCTCAAAGAGAAAGCAGTTTGTGCTAAATTTTGACTTTTATAGGCTTAGGGAAGAGTAATCTATAATTAATCTATAATTGCACTGGTAGATGGATTGAGTTTTTTTTGTATTGAGTGTGTCGACATCCAGATCAGCTATACAGGACTCCAAAGTGTGACTAAAATGGGCAAAAAAAAAAAAAACTCACATTTGTGAAAATAACATCACTTGAATATTGAATCTAGCATGTAGACATTTGTGAAAACTGATTTCATCACAAGTTATCATCATTGTTCCGTGTTTCCATAGTTTTTGTCCGATTTGCAAACAATTGACTTTTATGAGAAGGTTCTTTGTAATGAGTCGGACAAAATGACTCAAAATGATTCTGTCTCAACCTCACTTGTGAGTTAGCAGTTTGAATTAGACTCAATTAATGAATTCTTTATAGCCATTATCGAGTTCACAACTGATTTAACAATGAGTCAGTTTTTGGTTATATCCAATTCAAAATGAACCAGGAACCATAACAATGATATTTCAGGTTTGTCTATTTATTGATTGGGTGTTCATATGGTAGTATGTAATGGAATATGCATGTTAACAAAAAAAAAGATTTGGTGTAAAAATTAATACTGATATTCTAAAAACATTCAAATATTTATATATTTTTATATAATGCCTCTGAACAATCATCTGTTTTGAGCAATTCTGTAATTTTTCAACTTTTTTCTGGTTTGCTGTAATAAAACAACATCATAGAAACATTTTCTGCAACAATAGCAGAGATACAGGCAAATAGGTTTATTTGATTTGGTAGAATTGGTCCTACAAAGTTTGCTTGTAGCTTAGATTTACAAAAGTTGTTTCTACTGTAGTAGTCAATATAGTTTTACAAAATATGCTGTTCAAAAATGTACCAGTGAATGTAAAAGTGTGTCAAACACTTCTTTCTAAAACAGTCATACTAATATAACATAATACTGATTTAATTAAACCCAGTCATTATCAAATAGGCTGGTGTCCTATCAGGATATACAGTATGTGGGTGATTCGGTATTTAAACACGCACAGTGTTAATTTGCAAAATGATTACTTGCAATTCATTTGGGAGTAAACTGATCATAAATAAGATACATTTTCAAGTTGAATGGACGAGTAAGTTGTTAATAGGTTTAAAAGCAATTCTGGAGCGATAATCAACATAAATTAGTGCTCTGTGGAGTTCTCCTGCATGGTACAATAAAACAGCATTACAGCCAATAAAAATATCAGATTATCCAGTGTATCGTATACAGAAATATCACTGTAGTGTATATGATATGCTAATGGTCAGACAAGAACCTACAAAATAGCCATACTCTCAAAGCCATTATTCAGTTTGTACATGTACAGTCATGTCTGTATAACAGAATTTCAAATATCTCAGCCATTGAGGAGGGTGAAACAGATTATGTCCAAATCCCTGGCTGAGCCCATTCTTTAGTCACACCTCAGTGGAATCACTTGCTATGACGTCTGTGACATTGACGTGTATAAAGATATAGCAGTGCAAATTTAATAAGTGGAAGAGGAAGTTAGCCAATGTTCTAACTCACTTGTAAAATGCTTGGACTTTATGTCAGTCACGTTAGGTGATTCACAGCATTGGAAAATGAATAATGTGTTGAAATGACAGTGTCACGTCTCTTTCTCAGGCGGACTGAGGATATATGACAGTACGACAGTCGTATATACATTTTGGATACATTTTAGATATACGACAGCATTAGGTCTAAACTGGTTTTGTTTCAGTTGCATTTTATTATTTTATTATTTGCATTTAGGATTGTTCTCTCTCTGCTGTCACTCAGAACACACTTGCAACCACTTTTTTTGGCCATGACCCACTAGTTTAGAACTACTGTATTAGATACTATATATTAACAGATACTGTATAGTCTACACACATACATGTGCAAAGAAAAAGGATAACGGTCAGTGTTCGGTAGGAACCACTTCTAGGATGATCTGTAGTGATCTGTTCACAGAGTCTGAGAAACACAAGGGAAACAAACATTAATTACCAACCTCACTAATTATCATGTATATGATATGAGCTAGAATATATTTCCATACGTTTCATAATTTGTCCATAATGAGTTATGTTTTTATTCATTTCCAGAGAATATTCTTCCAAGAGTTTAACACTTTAGTCATATAATCAAAAACTGCTTGGCATGTCGGGCATCATTATATGAATTATTAATGTGTAACTAGACAAAAACTTCTGCGCATATTCAGAAGATTCCCATTTACATTTATGTAACCTCTGACCTGACAATTTCTGGAACCATTTGGGTTTTCTTTCGAAGTGGATGAATATGAAGTACGCAGGGATGCCTGTGAGAGAGATGGCGAAGCCAATCCCTGTATTAATTGGATCCGAATATAGAGAAAGGAAGACCATGAAGAAACAGGTGAAGGAGAACACAGCAGGGATGAAAATAGGGACCTGAGAAAGAGAAAAACACAAAGATAAAGAGGGACTTTTTCTTTGCACTTTGGAAAGTGCAATAAACCGCATGTGTTTTCCAGTTTAGACTGTATGTAGGTCTGTTCCTCATAAATCATATGACTTCAAAAGACTTATGGAATGTAGTGAGCAGATCATTTTCATGATCCTTTATCGTGCTTGTGTGCCCTTTTTGAAGCTTGAATGGCCCTTTTATTGGGACCTGTACAGTTAGTGTTTTGCAGAAGAAGAGTTGGAATGTCATAAGTGTAAAGTGTCATTTCCTTTAAACAACATGTTGGTGGATATCTGTAAAATCTTCAATTTCATAACTCAAAGGGATCCACAGCCGTATCATAAATTAATTTCCATGTTTACACCCAGCCTATTCTAGTTTGATCAGCTAAACTTTTTCATTATGACAAATGAAATGCTTGGATAAGACTCCAGGGGAAAACGGGTAATCGGTGCATCAAAAATATCGGCTCAGTTTGTTCATGTTGACTTCACAGTATATTGGGCACTTTTTATCCAAAATAACCACCAGTTGACCAATCCCAGAGAAAGGCCCTCTGGAGCAACCTAAGATTAAGTGGACACAATAACAAAGTGACAGAGCACAAATTGAGATCTCAATAGCCTGGCTCACCTCTGCTCCTTAGAATTAAATCTGCTCTGTTTTCCTAACCGCTAGATATTTAACCGTTACATTACATTAGAGATGTATGAGATATGAGATAATAGGCTGCCAGCAGAGAAAAGCGGGTCACCTTAAACGGTCGTGGCATATCAGGGCGTGTGTAGCGCAGGTAGATGAGGCCGACCACAGCCACCCCGATGAAAAACCAGCGCAGGAAGCTCATGAAGTTCAGCAAACTGTAGATGTCTCCTAAGAAGAGGATCAGTAGTGTGATCGGATACTGAAAGAAAGATAAAGTAGTCATGTAGACATGAGAAATACATGGTGACAAAAAAGTGGTCCTGTAAAGTGAAAGTTTTTCTGTTCCTTTCTGAAGATCTTCTGAGCCTTTTGACAGTGTGAACATATTTATTTTGAAGCTTTCAGATGTGTATAAGACTGGACTGCTATTATGAGTAATTTTTTAGGTTTTTATCGTCACTGAACATCGATACTTGAAATGTTCAATATGTGGAAAGAAAGGATGCTGCAAATGGTTTTGTTCAGCTGTACAGGAATATCAGCACAGGTGACCATTGAGTGGGACATGTGTGCATCTATGACTCACCAGGACAATCACAGCAGGTAATGGCGTGTGTCGGCGTATGTGAATCATAGAGAGAACTTCAGGAAGCTGACCTTCTCGAGAGGCCACGTAGAACATTCTGTGGAAGAGAGACACGATGTTAAAACATCCACTGTAAATACGAACTAAGATCTACAAAAAGTTGATATTCTGAAACTTTGAAGGATATTCTTTGAAACCCCTAGTGAAAAATATGTATTTGAAATGCATTAATTTCATGCAAAGTATACTAAAAATACATTTACATATTTATGTACTAAATGAAAATACCCTGCAATTGTATTTTAAGAATACTAAACTGGTATACTTAAAGTCTGCTAAATTGGAACAACTAATTTTGTACTTGATGCGCTTTAATTGTGCGGAAGTAGTTGGAACTAAAGATATACTGAAGTATTTTCGGTTGTACTAAAGTGGAACTATTCCAAGTATGCTTTAGGTGCACTTTAAATATCTTGCATTTAAAGATCATGATACAATCGTCATTAATAGTGACATTAAAACACATTTAGGCGTGCATTGTGCACATAAGTAGTGCTCCCAATAAAGTTAAATAATTATTTTTATACCAGTATGTCTTGAGCAATATGTCAGTAAATATGTTATTAGATTTGAACTATACTTAGTAAGAAATAAATCAATCTTAAATATATTACTTACTAGGGACTAAAGATTTAAAATATGCCCAAAAACTAAATTTAATTCAATTATTGCTTTTTTCATATTCTAAGGGTAATTGTCAACACACTCTTGTAGTTTGCAGGTTTTCTCCTGAGATCGAGTTGGTACTTTTTCACTAAACAGATACTCTCCAAAAATCATTAAAATTGTTTCCTGATTTCCCTAAAACTTTCATCACTCTATTTTAAAATAAAAATCAGGTAATGTAATCGGAGACTCAAAACTGGGACGCACACCTTGAGATAGCAAATAAGCATCCATTCATGGACCCAAAACAAGACAGAGCCACAAAAACCGGAACTGCGACTGAGAAGTTTCCCATCAGCTTCTCTGCAAATGTCTGTTGGGAAAGATGAATGGAAAGAGAGGGAAGGGAGTGAGAAAGAGGAGCACATTTTGTGAAACAAAATAGGAAAACAACATTGATCTTCAGTTTTTAGACTTGTTGGTGTTTATGAATAATCAGTGCAGTAAAAAGGCTTTATATTTTTCATAAAGAGCAAGCTTGTATAGAGACATGGAGGCTATAAATGAATGCATTACATACGTCTAACAAGATGAGAAAGCTTTTAGAGTGTTTCAGAGCCTAGCAGGAGATCTCTGCGCACGGATTCTGGTGCTGTCAGTTATTTGTGAGAGATATATGATTACTCCAGCAGAGAAAAAGACAGGCATTTAGAGCCACTGGCTTTATGAAATCACATTTACTTTGCTGAGGAAGAAGGTGTTGACTGTTACAGTCACTACCGCAAATTGCTTGAACTCATTTATAAAGCTGATATCGCTTTCTTAAAAGATCCAGTTACTGCTGCTACATGAAAAAATGTTAGAATCTTGGATTTTGCCACTGCTGTTGTTAACCCTCATGTATTATTCCAGGTCAATTTGACCCGATTAGATTTTTGAGTTGTCGGAAATATCAGTTAACTTATGTTTTGTTTTTTGTTTTTTTCCATGACATTTTGTGACTTTTTCTCATTTAGGGTCATGAACATGCATGCAAAGTTTCAAAATTGTGTAACAATGTGTTTTGAGATGTCCACAGAAGCTTTAGTTACGTTCGTACTGTTCCCAGGACTATTTGACCCGTCTATTATATATTATATTATAGGCAATAATATAAATATATATTATGTAGTGGTTACATTTTTTTTTATAAATCATAAATTCAGATATTCATTCTTTGTAATGTGTGAAAAGAATTGTTATTAAAAGTTAATTGATTGTAATTGACTTTATGTTTATTTGTTTTTTCATATCATAATTTTTGTGGAATTACATTGAATCCAATACGGGTCAATTTGACCCGGACGATACAGGAAGTCACCTGTTTTTGAACAGTAGGCTACATGAGGGTTAATGAATAAGATGTGTGATAGAAGCAGACAGGGAGTGACCCACCACAGCTACGGCATCGGAGGCTAACAGCTCTTCTGCTGACATCACAGTGTAATATGCCACGTTTGTCATTGTATAACAGATCATTACTATCACCATGGAGATGCAGATGGCAAGAGGCATCGTCCTGGGGAATGGAAATTAACACCTAAGTCATCACTGCGGTTTGGTTTTCCATGCTAGAAACAGCTGAATTAAACCATCAAACCTCTTCTGCAGAAATCACATTTGTTATATCCAATCACTAACCTCTCAGGATTCTCCACCTCCTCAGTCACGAAATTCAAGTAAAACCTGTACGAGACCAAAAAATTTATTCAAAGACTTTATAGGCATTATTGGATTTGTGTGGAATTAGAAGGTGGGCTCACCAGCCGGCATAGGCGTACATCCCTGAGTAGAAGGCGAGAGGAAGTCCTGTCAAATCTACGGTGTTGACTTCAAATGCATTTTCAAAGTTTTTGGTCTCTCCTGAAGATAAAACCAGTGGCAAATGATTAGCATTATGGTAAGCTAACACAACCTGATATTCTCTCTAATCTGAGTTTTTCCTAAGGCAAGCCTATTTCTGTGTATGTTTAATTATTAATAATAATCAAAAGTAATGGTTATTCCAACATTATATAAATGGAAATTAAATACGAAATGTAATCTATATATACATAAAACTATATAATTGATATTGATTTTTTTTTTTTTTTATATTAAATACATTTTAAATTAATAAAGTTCCAAAGAACAGCATTTATTTGAAGAACAAATTTTGTAAAATTATGTCTTTAAAGTAATACAAATTGTAAAATTATACATTTAAATAAAGACATCTTACAGACCTCAAACTTTTAAACGGCGGTGTGCATACTACTTTAAATATATTAGTTTAATTCATTTTTAGATGTATACGCTTTTATTTTACTACTGCTTTTAGCTGTTATTCAAGAAACTATAGCTTTTTAGAATAATATAAGCATAATGCAAACTAAATACCTTTGAAGAGTTGGTATAATCCTGGAACAATGATAATGGCAATAGCGAGCAGCTTGCTGAATGTAAGGAAGATCTGGATTCTGGCAGTCCAGCTTACACTCATGCTGTTTAGATACATTACCATAGCTGCAGTGAAGCGGAATACACAATCATTTATAATTAATATTGCACACATAAACCAGGCCATACAAACACACTGCAATCAAGCAACACTATATTTATATACAAAAATATAAATTATATGAATTAACTCAAGCTTACTGATTCCGATTGTTGTGGCCAATTTAATGGCAATTTCTGGAACTCCACATGGCATGAAGATGGGCTCTAAAATATAGCGGCCAAATGCCAGAGCGATCACAGCCAAACCTGCAGGTCTTCAAGATGAGAAAATGAATGCTGAGCACTGTGTCCTGGGACATCTTTTAATCATTCAAAAACATGGGTATTCTGATGATGTTTGTGATGAATCATGATTGCAATAGAACATCTTATCTTGCATTTTTCTGTTAAAATCACTGAACGAGTCCCGCATATACCCTACAAAAGTCTGAGGTGAAACTTTGCCATGAACGTGCTGTACTCTTTTTCATGTAATGCTGGTTTGCTGTTAAACTACAGCTACAGATGTTAATCTTGATGGTGTTGTGATTACATATGAACCTGCTGCATCCAGCCCTTGAGCCTTTGCGTGAGAGCCTCCATGATGGCTTGTTCATTGTCATAAGACACTTCATCTCTGGTTTTTATTCTATGACTACTGGAGCCCAGCAGTAATATTGAGAGATCACCTTCATCTGGGAGACTTTGCTTGTGTTTATTTGGGGCGTTGAAGGGATTGCGTTTGTTTATTTTGACAGTTCTCCAGAGACCTGACAATGAAGACGGAGGATGAATGAGGATTTACTGACCTTATGGCAATCATGTCGACCCACAATCGCATAAAAGCCACTTGCGGACCAAACGCCTCCAGAATGTACGTGTAATGGCCACCAGACTTTTTAATACAGGTACCCAGCTCAGCATATGATAGAGCACCTGAAAGGAACAAAAGGAAGAAATAGCTGGGAAAAAAGAAGGCAAAACTTTTATACTTTGGCAAAATGAGGTGACAGTGGCTGGACAAAGGCCAGTCGTGGAGAGCGAGTGCCATAACTATTCAGGAAGGTGGCAAGATTTACACAACACCTGCAAAGCAACCCTAAAGGCGCATGGTTAAGTCAGTTCATTAGGACCATCTGTTCATTCTTTGAGAGAGCAGTTACACAAGCTCTTTTATGTTTTATGCATTTTAACGTTTTAATGAAAACTCTGTTCGAATCAAAGCCTGCTTCACTCGCAGCCCTTGACTTGTGAGCTTCAAAACGTAAATGTAAAGAGAGCTCTAAAATACAAGGCACAACAGGAGAGTTCAGAATGTAGATTTGAGAAATTCTGTCTCTGAGAGAAACTGTGGATGAATGGGCAGTTTTTTTTTAAACGGCAGCTCAGCTTTTCCTCAAAGCCTGTGGGCTGCGGCACACGAAAGAAAGCTGACAAGTGTGAAATGACTCCTGACATACACATGAATAAACACACTGTCAAACAATGTTCTTCTTATACACAAACTAATTCTTCTTTGACACACACACGAAGCCATCAACCTCCACAGTGTCAGACAGTGCTCTCCTCACTGTCAAAGGATGGCGTAAGACAATATCGGCCTCTATCGTGCATGGACACACAAATTACACATTAGAGAGGCCCTCTGTTCAAGTTCTTCATGCGTAGCCTGAAATTCTTGCTTAGAGATGATCCAGTAAAACCTGAACTTCTTACTAATGGAATGAATTAGGGACAGATCATCTTCTGTTCATAGTGGAGCTTGATTGGATGTTGTATGTGTCATGCATCAATTGCCAAGTAAGCAGATTTAGTCTTTGGATTTTATAGTGATATTATTTAGTTATGTTATCTGAAGCCATTCGGGCCATTTCCTATCAATTTCTTATGCAGCTGTTTGATATATTGGGCTTCCTGAACCCAGTATGTCTCACTCGCATCTATGTAACCGAAGGGTTTATCCCTTAATGTTGACTGAAAACGATCTACAGCAAATTAAGTGTAACAATCAAGTGTAGGTTTTGTCATGCCCCATTAAATATTATGGTAACATTAAAGATGATGGTATTTTTAATGCCATCAATTGATTTACATTAATTCACGGATTAGGTATCATGAGCTAACAAAAATATTTTTGCGGAATTTATTAATCTAGGTTAACGTTAATTAATAAATGTTACTGTTGTTATTGTTAAATTTACAGTTTACCGATGTTTACATGTTAACTAATATGCAACTTGAAATGTTTGTAGTACAGTAAACATATACTACAGGGCTGTGCGATATTGAAGAAAAATGCGATATGCGATACCTTGTTAAAAAAATGTGATATTCGATATGACATACGTAGCAGCACGTATTTATAGGCTGCTGTCCCTTTAATTTCCGACAGAACGGATCCAGTATAATGATACACATCGGATTTCTTTCTCAGCTGTTTACATTAATTTCGCGTGCTTCAGGTGTGAGTCAGACAGCAAGACGAGACGGCAAAGAGTTGTTTTCTATGGCGCGCACTTCGTGCCAAAATCAAATGTTCGAACGACCGACCGATAGGTTAACCTATTTTAGTTAATAGCTACTTTGAAGTTTAACATTAAAATGCCAGGAGTCTTTACAGTGGACAGTTACTCTTACATTTAAGGTAAAAACTTTCAATATGTTCTCATGAACTGATAGAATTTGTGAGTTTTTATAGATGTTTAATGGGGTTATAAAATATAAACATGTTCAGTTTTCATAGGAGCCGATTTGTGCGTAAAACCTTGATTGAAATAAAACCGGTCGCCATTGGAACGCGTTAACAACACGTAAGCACGTGTAGAAACGTGTTACATATGATTTTATGCAAATAATCAATAATTTTGTTCTGGCTCATTGTTTGTATGTGAAAGACATGAAAGTCAACGAACCTTAAATACAAAGTTTAGTCTGTTCAAAGAATTTACAGATTTAGCTGATTAGGCCTAAATGCTAAATGAGGCCTGTTTGATATTATGTATTTATTTGTATGCATGTTTTTAATGTTTTTAAAAAACTTAAGTGAGGAACATTGAAAGACCAATTTGTCCTCCTAAAAAGGCAATAAAAGGCATGGATCGCGGAAGCGGGGGCTGGTTTACTTTATGGGTTACTTTGAGGTCTGGTAAAAATTTGACACAAAAATAGATCTACATATGCACGATTAATCATTAAAAGATTAGTATTTCTGTGTTGAAAACATGTAATAATAAAGTAAGTATTGGGGTAACAGTTCATGGTCCAGATATAAACACTGATGTTTCAGCAGCCAAGGCAATAAAATGGCATGGATCGCGGAAGCGGGGGCTGGTTTACTTTATGGGTTACTTTGAGGTCTGGTAAAAATTTGACACAAAAATAGATCTACATATGCACGATTAATCATTAAAAGATTTGTATTTCTGTGTTGAAAACATGTAATAATAAAGTCAGTATTGGGGTAACAGTTCATGGTCCAGATATAAACACTGATGTTTCAGCAGCCGTGATCAAAATGACTAAATGACCTTTAATAACAGCCATTCAGGAGAATTCAGCTGAACCTCAAGTAAATTACATGTTATTTTGTTTAATCATGATATACAGGTGGGATCTTTTTTAATTTATCACTCAGAACGACTTAGCCGAATAGCCTACAACGATTTCTTTAATTACTTATTTAAATACAGCAAGCAGGGCCTGCAGGATTTCTTC
>NW_015630348.1:3834359-3863227 GCF_001515625.1 Sinocyclocheilus rhinocerous | reverse complement strand
GGCAGGTCATTCCACCAGGAGGGAACAGTTAATGAAAAAGTCCGGGAAAGTGATTTTGTGCCTCTTTGGGATGGCACAATAATACGCCGTTCAATTGCAGAACGCAGGCTTCTAGAAGGCACATAACTCTGAAGTAATGAATTTAGGTAAATGGGTGCAGAGCCAGTGGACTACATATATAGAAATTAGCATGAACCAAGATTAAGAAATGCTGTGAAAGTTAATTGTTGATTGTTAATACATGATACTTAGTACAACAACTACAAAAAAGGTTTGGGAATCCTTGTGTTAACAAATTGAATCTTATTGTAAAATATAACCAAATATTGTGTAATTTCAATCATTGATAGAAAACTTTTCAGTTTGATGTAACAGGACCATGAGTTGGCACAAAACAACATGTTGGTGAAATGATTGCTCTGACTCAGAGTTATCTAACTTGTCTAACTATTTTTGCAACTTACACAATGAGCAACTTAAGCAAGACAGGTCTTTCCATCTATTTGAACAAATGCAGCTTTATCCACTGTGCCAAATTTTCAAATAGGCCTACTCATTCTTCTAGATGTGATTACAATCATCCAGTCCTCCTTTCTTTCTGTCTTTGTGACTTCAACTAGCAGTACTCTTCTAATCAGTAAGGAAAAAGGTGAGTTATGGAGAGCCAAATCAACAGATGTGCAGTAAGCAGGTGTTAGAGTACACATAAAACCTGTATGGCTTACTTTCTTCTGTAGAATACAAAAGGATAAGTTTAGCAGAATTTCCAAGCTGCTTAAGTCCATACAGTGAATGTGAATGTAGACCATGACAAAAAGTTTTTTTTAGGGTTTTTAGTGAATAATGACTTTGTTTTTCACACAAATGTATCAAATGGCACTAAAAAACCTGCTTTTATAGTGCATTTTTTTCTGTTTAGACAGCCCCTTGTCTCCATCTACTTTCATTGTGAGGAAGAGAACAGCTGAGACCTGCTAATCTTCTCCTTTGATGTCCCTTGGAAAAAAATTTTGGAATGTCATAAGGCTTAGTAAATGACAATTTAATGTTTTAGTCAAATGTCCTTTTAAGAACACTATTTTCTTTCAGTTAGCAAAGAGGTGTGTCCTAAAAAATGATAGACTGTGAATGACGTCAGCAGAGCTGTTAGGTTAGTCAAAACCGCAAACAAATGGTTAGTCAGCGTCTGTACAATTCCTCAAATTAAAATGCAACTGTTGATTCTATCAGGAACCAAGAATTCGATTGTTACAGACAAGTGGGAGAGATATTTAGGTCATTCGTCAAAACTGTATAATGTGTGTGAAAAAAAGATGAATGGGAGTCTGTGTGTGAGAGCATATGCACATGTTAACACACTCATGTTTGCATATGTTAAGGTATGTGTTGTGTGTGACACTTACCGAAAAGAGAGAGAATCCCACAGGCAATCCACACCACCAGTGACATTCCCACGCTGCCCGAGTTCTTCAGAATTCCCTTCGGAGAGATGAATATCCCCGCTCCGATGATCGTCCCAATGATGATAGAGATTCCTCGTAGCAGGGTCACTTTCTTCCGCAGTTCCACCTTCTCCTCGGGGGCTCTGGTGTGGGGGTCTCCATTTGAATTGAGAGGGTCTTTCTCTCCAAAATTACTTGTTGCATCCCCATTGGGATTGGGAACTGACACAGTCCTTCTGGGCATCTTGTTCGCTCACTCACAAACACACACACATTGACTCAAAGCGTAGTGTGCCTCCCTTTACCAGTGGCACACGAGAGGCCTGAGTGGAAGGTGTTCTCACAGCAAACTTCTGATATGCTGTGACAAGTCTAAACAAATACAATGTGAAGTGGCTTCTCCCTCCTCTTTCCTCTCTCTCTGGCCTTTTTAGTGTCTCAAACACTCCCCTTTTCTCTACTTTACCATTAGTCTTCCTCTTTTCATCTTGTCCTGTAATTTACAGGGCAATGTGTGAGTAAAGGAGGCGTTTCCTGTTGTGGTTATGGTGTTTAGTGGCAGCAGCGTAGCCCCGAGTCATGATGTTTCAGCAATAGTATCCGATTCTCACCTTTCCTCATGAAGCATGCAGATCACACAAAGGCATCCGGCACTCACTTTAAACACTCGCTGTTTTCTCTCGTTCTTTCAAAGGCCCATTTCACTGCACTTGTTATAGACGTGTTCTGATTAGCAAGTAAGCAGACCGTAGACTGATAACAAACTCATGTTTCCAGGATTGTGAACAGACTGTGTTATCTTTTTGTTATACTTAATGTTGACATAAGGTTTGAAAATGAATGTAGGTCAAACCACATGGCATTAGTTACTGTATGTGTGTGTGTGTGTGAGAAAGAGAGAGAGAAGGTGTGTGTGTGTGTGTGTGTGTGTCTTCAGACAAAGCCATTCCAGTCAAGCCTGATACAGTGTTCTGTAAATAAGAGTGAAGACGGAGGGAGGCTGATGTAACATTACATCAGATCGGCTCAGACACACATCTGAGATAGATTCAGTGTTGTGAAACCATCACTTCTGATGATTTGTACGTTTTTACACCATTGAATTTTGTAACCTGTATAACTCCCACAAAAATGTATGACTCTACATGTATGACTGTTTGAATCATTATGACTGTGCAGAAATTACCATTAGTTGTGGCTACACTATTGTTCCTCTGAAATGTAACTTCCTTTTATGAGTATGTTTCACACAGATTTGTAATAACTTGATGCCACAGGAAATCATACGTCGCACAAATAACTTTTTAAAAATAGTTTTAAAAAAGATAAATGTACAGTAACATTAATTCTATTATGAAAATAATATTTTGATTGTTTTTTTTTCAATGTATAGTATATATACACTATAATTTAAAAGATCCGGGGTGTATTCCAGAAAGCGGGTTTTGTTGGAAATATTTTTTTCTTATATCTTTTAGTTTTGTTTGGTTCCAATAAAAGACAAAACTAAATCTCTCGGTAAGTTACCATAGTAGCTTACTCTGTGAACCTAACCTGGTCGGGAGCAGGTTTTCTTCGGTAAACGCTGAGTTTATTTCATTCTCCTCCCCCTTTTTAAAGCATAAGCAATGTTTAAATAATTCATTCATTCATTCATGCTACAAAAATGCTTTTATTGCTGAGATGTTTGCCTTATTTCAAGTAGCCTATAAATATCTAAAAATTCTTAAATCAAGATGCATTTTCTATATAAAAAAAATATAATACTATATTTAGTCTTGTTTCCTGGGGGGTAAGAAAAGTGGGGTAAGAAAAATTATCTTAATGCAAATGGAAACAAGATTATTTTTTCTCACCTCACCACTTTCATTTTCATCATGCAGACACTGTAAATGTGACAAAAATGGCATGTCTTTTTACATGGGATCCTGTAAATGAAGAGGCTGCATTAATTTGTGGGGAGTTACATTTACATCAGGAGAGGATTCTATTTCATTTCATTTTATTTTGCCATATCTACATGCATATTTATTTGAGCGGTACCACTTTTAAATGACATTCACTTGATAACATCTTGCTGCGACCTCTGGAAGTAACCTAATAATTAGAATTTTCTTCAGGATTTCCAGTGCGGTTGGATGCATTGATTGCACACATATTCTCACCATCGCACCTTCTGAAAATGAAACTGATTACTGTATGGAATGGAACGATGCCAGATGGGAGGGTAGTGAAAGATATATGCCGTAACCACCACCACAGCTGTTAAATAAACACAAATTATTCACAATTAATTTGGTCATCTTTATTTCCTACAAATACAAAAGCAACACTTATTCTTTTCCCTGTTGGATTTTAATATTGCTATTGTGGCCATCTCCTCTTCATCTGTCAGTGGTGCTGGTGCAGGTTCTCCCCCCATTTTACGAGTCTCTGCCTTCTTGCTGTTGGCTGAATAGAAGTCAAATGTTTATTTCATTACCCTAATTAAGAAATGTATGTTGGATTAGAGAACATTTAATTATGTGAAAAGAGCATTAGACTATGTGGAAAAAGCCACTGCACATTTAAATAGACATTGAATGATATTTATTGAATATGTCAAATGTTTGTAAAGTCATGTAGCCTACACCCATGAACCTTTTACACTTGAAGCTTTACCTGACTGAATTATGTTTTGTGTTTAATTTTTTCTGCTTCCATGTTTTTTGTTTGTTTTTTTGCCCGTGGGATACCATTAAAATGAAGATTAGTTCAATAACTTACCATTCTGCCAGTTTTCACCTCTGATATTATAACAGTGATTAAGAATTAAAGTTACGTATTGCGTAGTATGCGGAAGTTTTTGTTGGGTGCTGTTGCCATGGTGAATCATAATTTCAGAGCTCCATTCATCATGGCTTTTCAAAGTTGTGGTGCACACACTAAACTCAGAGTCAACATACTCAGAATGGATTGAACTAACTCTGTTCAGCTGTTCAGAAACCCAAAACTCAGATTTTCCCATCTCAGGGTAAGTCAACTCAGAGTTCAAGTTTTAACTCAGAGTTTGTTGATCCTCCTTTCTGGAATACACCCCCGGGTCAGTAAGATTTTTGGAATTTTCTTATACTAAATGTTTCTTATGCTCATCAAGGCTGCATTTATTTAATCACAAATACAGTAAAAACAGTAGCCTAATATTGTGAAAAATTAAGACAATCTAAAATAGCTGTTTTCTGTGAAAGCCCGTTTTTGCCACTAAATAAAAAATACAAAGAGGTAATTGCGAATTTTAATCTCACATTTTTTCTTACAATTGCGAGTTATAAAGTCAGAATAGCAGTATGTAAACTCGCAATTGCAAGAAATAAAGTCAGAAATATGAGATAAAAGCTCACAATTCTGACTTTTTTTCTTATAATTCTGAATTTTTCTCTGAATTGCGAGATATAAACTCGCAATTGCAAGTTATAAAGTCCAGTTCTGAGGGGGAAAAAAGACTGATGTGTTAGAATTGTGACTTTAGATGTCACAATTCTTACTTAATAACTTGCAGTTGTGTGTTATAAAGTCATAATTGTGATATATAAACTCGCAATTCTGAGAAAAAAAGTCACATTACGCTATCATTTTTTTCTTGGAATTGCGAGTTTATATTACGCAATATACTTTATAAAAAAGTTGCAATTACCTTTTTTTTATTTTATTTATTTTTTATTCAGTGGCGGAAATTGACTTCCATAGTTGTCTGCTTTTACAGTGTAATCTGTTAATAATTTTTGTGGTCAAGAAATGTAATTTTTTTTATTATTAATGTTGAACAGTTGCTTCTTAATATTTTTGTGGAAACCCTGATACATTTTTTTTTCAGATTTCTCAGAATACATTTTTTTTTCTTTTAATAGAAAGTTCAAAAGAGATGATTGATAGATAGATAGATAGATAGATAGATAGAATATTATAGTTTAAACTACAGGGCTTTTGAATGCTTGAATCTGACTGGATGACGAACTTTCTAAGGAGTAATTATTCCTTACAGATAGAATATTATAGATTTTTACACTACGTTTTGTTCCCCAAAAAAAATGTTGACATCCAAGCTGAGAGCACAGTTTAGACTAGTTTTCTGCCCCTTGCCTGTGGCATAGATCTATGGCACATACAAATCTTGAGCTGAAGGCCTTCTTGCTGCTCAAAGTAAACTTGTGATACTGTGTGGTACACAGTGTGTAGTTATTGAGAAGGAGAGACAAACAATGAAAGGACACCATGAAAGTAAACAAATATATCTTATACACTCCCATACCAATTTTGAACAACTGACCCCAAAAACATGCCCTTGGTTGGTCCTTGCACTTGTTTGCCATGCTGGAAGAAAGATAGCAACAACGATACTCTCAAGAAACATCTCTCCTGCACAGTCCAATAAACTATAATACGATGAGGGGGAGAAGAGATCGCCATGGGACAGAGAGAGTCAACAGTGAAGGCAAGAACATGTATCACGGTTTCAACTCTTTATCTGTAAGAAGAAAGCTGTGCAATTCTAAAAATATTCAACAACAAGCACACAGCTTGACATAAAGACCGCAGACTAAAGGAGTCTTTCCTGTGTACATATACTTTAATATTTAGGTCTTCTAAAGCCATTCAATAGATCTGTGTGAGGAACAAACTGTAATTTAAAGGGATAGCTCACCCAAAAATGAAAAGTCTGTTATCACTTATTCACCCTCATATCATTTCAAACCCTGTATGACTTTCCTTCATTTGCAGAACAAAAAAAGGTATTTTGAAAAAATGTTGATAACAGAACTGGTTACTAGGTACTTCCATAAAACACTGAGACATTCATCAAAATGTCTTCATTTATGTTCCACAGAGGACAATTATACAGACTTGGCATGAGGGTGACTAAAAGATTTATTTGGGTGAACTATTTCACTGATAATCTTAACATCCATCTAGACGTCCTTGTCATGTTTGATACAAGCAGTGATGTCAAATTTGTGAATTTTTTTTTCTTTGAATCTGATCTTTTCAAACATTCAGTTGATTGATCTGAATAATTTGTGCATGAATCAAACTTGAGTTCAACTCACTGACAATAACTAGTGGTAATGGTTGTCAGCTTAGTAGAGCAGAAAATTAGCAGTAAATAGCCTCAATTTAAATATGTTCCTCACACAAAGCTATTATATGATTTCAGGGGAATTTGAATGTTGCAAAGAAGTCATATGGATCACTTTTAAGATGTGTTTTTTGTCATTTTGATGCATAACATTCCCTATTCACTTTCACTATATAGAGTGTCCGGGATATTCACCTTTTGTGTTCCAAAGAAGAAATAAAGTCATACAGTTTGAACAGCATGAGGATAAGTAAGTTTTCATTTTGGGGTGATCTTTCTTTTTAAACTCCTTTTCTTTTCCATATAAGTTCCTTTATGGGATATATTTGCAAGTATTAGTGCCACAAAGCCCTCCTAACCTCTTAAGAAAGTAAGACATAAGATGCAGTCCACATATTAAGGTGGCCTTCATCTGTTGGGGATTGTGTACTTTAGGCTGGCTTCAGGGAAGAAATGTGAAGAAGGTTGAGTGGTTGTGTCTCTGTAGAATCATTCTAAGATGAGAGGGAGAAATAAGTGAGGGATCAAACCCATCCTCTCCCGCAGAATGGTGGAATCTGGCATATCTTCCTATATAAAGGAGGCCCCAGGCATGTATCCAAACATCCTTTAATCTCTCTTTCTCTGTGTGTATGCTGTATGTCAGGCTGTGTTTTCAGCTTGAGCAGTGAAGCCTAAGGGAAGCCTGTGGGAAAGTTAACACCTTGCTTTTTCAGTCATCCATTCTACCAGAAGCTATGACCAGACTAACTTACCGAACTTAATGATCAGGAACACTCAGAGATCCATTCCAACAAGGATGGAGTTCAGCAAGTTCCATAATGATGTCTGAAGCCCATTATCATAAAAAGCAGGGAGATCTTGTAAAACAGCATGTAGCTGTTGCTGTGTGAAGCGGTGGAAGCCGATATGATTCACCAAAATCACACTTTCAGGGCTCCAGGCTGCTTTTAAGTAGAAAAAAAATCTACTTTTTTTTACAATTAAGGCAGTCAGGAACACTTTGTGTGTGTCCATTTGCTGTTATGTCAAATACCATCTCTTAAAATTCTGCGCACTTGCTGCACTCAATAATGAATGCAGCGTGAGCCACAATGTCTGATTTACAAACAAATGACTCTTAGGAACTGGTTCATTTTAAGGAGTCAGTCAAAAAGATTCATTTGCTTATGAGTTAGCAGTTTGAAGTAGACTCACTGAGAACATTGTTACAACAACAAAAAAAACTTTGATTAGAGTTGCATTACAGTTTTCACAGAAATATTAAACAGAATATATATTTTTAACAATGATAATGATAAGAAATGTTTCCTGAGAACCAAAGCAGTATATTAGAACGATTTCTGAAGGGTCATGGGACACTGAAGACTGAATTAATGGCTGTTTAAAATTTTGTGTAAAATTTACTAATTTTAAAGCTTTGTTATCACAGGAATATGTTACACTTTAAAATTTATTCAAATAGAAAATAATTATTTTAAATTGTAATAATATGTCTGCTTTACTTGTATTTTGATCAAATATATCAGCCTTAATGAGCATAACAGACTTTTTCAAAAACATTTTTAAAAATCTGCTTCCAAACTTTTGAACGGTCATGTATATATTTCCTTTCATCAAAAGTTAAAGCACATAACAGCGACTTTTTTTTAGCTATTCACTCATTAAACTACCCTAGTAAAATGTAATACATTTAAAATACATTTATTTCATACTAAGTATAGTTCAAATCTATTCACATATTTACTTACATATCGCTTGAGACTTACTGACATAAAAATTTGAATTAAACTTTATCTGGAGGACTACTTGTGCACAATGAGCATTTCTTAATATTAAGCATAAATGTGTTTTAATGTCATTATTGATGAGGATTTGAATGATTGATGAGAATTGTATGATCTTTGAATATCTTTAAAATGTATTTAAATGCAAGATATTTAAAGTGTACCTAAAGTATACTTGCAGTAGTTCCACTTTAGCATCAGATATACTTCAGTATATCTTTAGTTGGTCTTCAGCACTACTTCCGCACAATTAAAGTGAATTAAGTACAAAATTAGTTGTTCCAATTTAGCAGACTTTAATGTAGTATAGCAAAAGTACAATTGCAGGGTATTTTTATCAAGTACATAAATATGTAAATGTATTTGTAGTATACTTAGCGTGAATTAAATGTATTTCAAATACATTTGAGTATATTTATTTTTCACTAGGATAATGCTGAACAATTCTGTAAGTTTGCAGTTAAATAAGTAATTTGGCTCCAATATGTTTCTGTTTGGAAGCCAATGGCTCCCTTATCTCTTTTTTTTTCTGATTCAGAGCCCTGATTCTCAGAAAGCCTTTTGCCTTTAGTGGTATTTGGACTCAGGCCATTGTATTAAATCAAAAAGGAGGCCTATAGCACTTTTCATGTGTTCAGTAGTCACTGCTAGATATTGATCTTATTACAGTCTGCTGGCCAGACCACTTTGTTCACATCTGTGCTTCCTTCCCAAGGTCTATAGCCCCGCAGTTTGTGTGGACGGAGACCTGTTCATACACCAAGGGTCTCAAGAGCTGCAGTGATATAAACATGCATCCTTTGCTTTCACTTGCTTGTAATTCTCCTGTCATATCCAGTTCCCAACCACAACAATACATAGGCTACCATTTAAAGACACACTCTCATCGCCCACATAAGGTCAGTCAAGATTCAAGGCTGTAAACTGTAAATAAACGCAACGGTTTGATTGAAAAGTTCCTTTATTTCCAGAATGGGTCAAGACTAACTGGCTCAGGATGTGCTGTATCCATCTAACTGATGAAATTGGATGTAAGAATTGTGTTCCACTGATGTTGTTAGTATAAACTGAACTGCATATAAAACTAGTTTTGTTTCAATCTCTCCAAGGTGACTGTCACTGCGTTTCGCGCATAAACCGATTACAACTTTCAACCTCAATACGTCTGCCTTGTTTGCGGTCCAATCCATCTGTGACTTTCTTGGGGATTCATACCCCTGCCAATGTCTCCTTATACACGAGGAAATAGAGGGAGATTGATGAGATGCAAATGAACGTTCTTTCCTCCATGGAAATAAAACAGACAACATTTATCTACAGTCGGCTAGATGTGTTTATGAATAATCAGTGCAGTGAAAAGGCTTTAAATTTTCCATAAGAGTGAGCTTGTAAAGAGGCGCACAAAGTGAAACAGGCTATAAATGAATGCATTACAGACGCCTAACGAGATGAGAAAGCTTTTAGAGTATATCAGAGCATAGCAGGAGATCTCTGCGCACGGATTCTGGTGCCGTCAGTTATTTGTGAGAGATATATGATTACTCCAGCAGAGAAAAAGACAGGCATTTAGAGCCACTGGCTTTATGTAATCACATTTACTTTGCTGTAGAGGAAGGTGTTGACTGTTTTGATGGAGATTGAGCACTAATTTCTTTGCAATCTATTGTTCTGTCACATACATGAACATATAGTACTTTTGGCCCCACTTTATATTAAAGGGGTCATATGATGCGATTTCAAGTTTTCCTTTCTCTTTGGAGTGTTACAAGCTGATTGTGCATAGATAAGATCCCTGAAGTTGCAAAGAATAAAGTCTCAAAACCAAAGATATATTCTTTATCAAAGTTAACTCATAAAAACTAACTGCCCTTTCTCTTATTTCTTTAGAATCAGACAACAAAGATCCAGACTCAGAAAATAATGAATGGATAAAACGTTTTTGGCCATTCTTTTTTTCCAAACTGAAAAAAAATTTAGACTTAAGTGCATTGTACCAAATTATTAATTTAAATGTAAGTACATTGTTGTTAAGGCCACTTAATATAAAGTGGGTCCGTACTTTTCAATGTATATATATTTGTGTGTGTATATATATATGCAGTACCTTTACTAGCACATTTCCAGTCTATTATAGTCTTAGTTACTGTTTTCAATGTTAAAAAAAAGGTGTCATTTCCCTATTTGAATGAACCACGGCAGACATCAGGTGATTGTCATGCCGGCTACTGCCAGAATGCGTTTTGATCTCGTACTGAATGGTTTCAGGACCAATCTAACCACCTCATTTTACTACAGGATTTCAATGCATTGTGTTTTGTGGTGTAATAAGAAAAGCACAATAGCATGCATTCTAGAGGTACTGATGTGGATGACAGTGTGGCAGGTGGGTAAGGGAGATTACATTCGAATACCTGAGCAATGCCGTACGCAGCATGTGATTACACGATTTCCTTGCCGTACAGTTCGGAAAGGCTGTCAAAAACGTCCTCAGACTTTGACTGATTTGACAATACACGTCAGTAATTCACAAACCTACAGCTGTGCATGAAATACGAGCAAGGCTGAAGGTAACCATTTATGAAAATTCCGGTGAATGATGATCAATGGTCTGTTTGGTGATTCTACAGCGGAGCTTGAATCTCTCAGTCATAAACCTGGCCTGATTTCTACTAAGCTTTTTTTCAGAAATTATATTGATTGTGATTTTTTTTTTCTCCAAGAAAATGATTGATTGTGGTTTCACGTATCGCTGCAATGAGATCTGAGAGTGTGTGCAGGGGAAGCAAGCTTTAAACTTCTCTTTATGACTCAAACGCAGTGCCTAGATCTGAAAATAATGCTTCAGTTCTTTTTCTTTTTTTATATACTCATGCCTTGCCATTTACAAACAGATTTTTATGCAACACATGAACACAAAATAGCATCGCTTTTTGTAATAGGGATTGGTGTTTCAGTGCCATGAACGCCGGAGGCAATGTAAGCGCAAGCATTTTGCTGAATATAATAAGTTTCATCTTTAAAAATAGATCAAAATATATCCACGAAAACATAATTCTCAATCTTTCTAATTACTCTATGGCGTTCATTTGTACCTCTAGGGCACAGGTTCTCAACTGGTGAGTCTGTTATGGTAGTTGCAGCAGGGAAAAAAACAATGCAAATAATAAAATGTATCTGATCATATTAGGCTTATAAAAATAAATAGGCTGACTGATTTTTAAATAACTGGTAAAACACTTCACTTCTTTTGTTATTCATCTTTTGTTGTCTAATCAGTAAAATTTGAGGGCAGTATTTTTAATTATTTATTTATTTATTCTTAAAGAAATTAATTCAACATTCAATTAATCAAAAGTGACAGTGAAGACATTTCTAATATTACAAAATATTTGTTTCAAATAAATGCTCTTTTTTTAACTTTCTATTCATCAGTGATTCCTAAAAAAGGTATCACAGTTTCTACAAAAATATTAGGCAGCACAACTGTTTTCACCATTTATAATATATCAGAAATGTTTCTTGAGCACCAAATTAGCATATTAGAATGCTTTCTCAATGAACAAGTAACCTTAAAGACTAATGTAACGGTGCCGAAACTTTCAAACAGATAAATAAATTAAAATATATTAATTTGAAATATATTTAAATAGCAATTAATCAGTATAAATTGTAATAATATTTTACAATATTACAATTGTACTGTTTTTCAAATAAATATAAATGTAAAGAAATAAAAATACCAAAGATACAAAAGAAATTAGGGGTTGACCGATTATCGCCCTGGTCAATTATTGGCACCGATAATTGAGCATTTTTATGGTTGTTGTTATCGGTCGTTCTCAAAACCGATTTGCCGATAAAATAATTGAAAAGCATTTAAAGAAAGTTTTGGTAACACTTTCTATGAAGCCCGTATTTATAATACATTATAAGGGTATTCTTAAGGCATTATAATGAATGCATAATGCATTATAAAAAAACTTATAATATGTTATATCAACTCATGAATAATCATAACAACAGTTATAATACATCATAATACTTACGTATTTGTGGTTATAAGTTTAAGAGTATGATTATTTATAACACACAATGAACACCATATTAAATCTACTTCATTTACAGAATAATGGACTGTATCATATCTTGACATTGTTTATTTAAGATCTGCACAGTATCTTACTACAGCTTGTGAGTGGTTAGATGTTGAGTGTTATTTGAGTGTTTCCTGTGGAGCTAATGTTAATTGATGTGAGCTTTATACTCCAACTGAAAAAAATGCAATGTTTTATATGGTTACATTTTATTTTGATGGTCCCCTTAATCAATCGACTATAAGCAACTTTGCAACTACATGCCAACTAACTCTCATTAGAGTATTAGTATGCTCAAGAATGGTAGAATCTAGTATGGTAGAATAAGTTGACGTGCTTGCAAAGACACTTATAGTCAGTTTATCTGTTGGTTGACCATCAAAATAAAGTGTTAGCAAATATTTACAGTAGCAGACATACTGATACTCTAATGACCGCTAGTTGATATGTAGTTGCAGAGTCACTTATCAACAGCTGTTTAAAGGGTACCATCAAAATAATCAAACTGACATTACAATAAAAATAGTTCAAAGCAAATGTGTCATATTACACATTCATCTGATCTGATATCTGATCTTATGGCTGTTTGAGAGAAAAAAATGCTATTATTAGTATTATTATTACTACTTATAAGTGGTCTTTGACCGCTTTAAGTAAAGTAGCATAAGAAAAATGGCAAGATATGAGACTTATAATACATTATAACTATGAGAAATATAATCCATTGTAAAAGTGGATGCAACGTGTTCATTGTGTTATAAATCATCATACTCTTAAAAGCTATAACCACAAATAAGTAAATATTATAATATATTAAAACTGTTCTTATGAATATTCATGAGATGATACAACATATTATAAGGTTTTTTATAATGCATTATGCATTCATTATAATGCCTTAAGAATACCCTTATAATGTATTATAAATACGGGCTTCATAGAAAGTGTTACCAAAGTTTTTGTCAGAACCCTTGTTATTCTTAATTTTGACATTAATTTTCATTTTTACACCAGACAATGACCCCTACACATAAAACATTGTAAAAGCTTGTAGTATAAGTATATATGCAATATTTTATGCATTTGCAAATGATCAGTTTATTAAAAATGTCATCATGGTAATTTTATTACATTTCAATGTTCGATTTCTAAGAATTTTTTGTATTTTTGGCATAGCTATTTCTTATTGAATTTAATTAGTTTTTTTATTGAATTGTAATTGAATTGTGTTGTGAGAAGAGGGAACAGTTGTTGACTTTCGGTATGGCGTGCTGGCCTGCTACAGCTGCATTGACAGGAAGAGTTCAAGGAGGTCTCTGTTAATTTAACACTGCTCTGCCCCAGAGCCGAGAGCATTAACCCGGCAGAACCTGTTACACCACATATGCGCTGAAGATCTCAGGCTAGGTCTTTATCTTCAGATTGTGAGCACACCATGGCTTTCCTGTGTAAGAAATGTGGCCGAATGAGTAAGTCTTTCAAGCAGAAAGTAGGTCTAGTGATAAATAATGCGAAGATATGCGAGAATTAATGTTTCAAGGGTTAATTATGTACTAGTAATGTAGCTTTAATTGCTGGTATTTAGTCCCTGGTGGGTGTACCTTTCACTGCTGTTTCTGCCACTCTTTCTCACTGCAGGTGAGCTCTAATGCTGTCTAGTTTTGTGTTAGGACCTGATTAAATCATTAAACACTCTTGCACAACATGCTCTTTCCTTCTGAATTTGTAAGATGTTAATCCTTTGGATTGTGCCGTTTATATTCATTTGCATGGTAAGAAATGAAATCCTAAGAGCTATAAGGGAATGTTATCATTAAACTCACTCAAAGAAAGAACAACAAAAAAGGACTTCAAAATCAGCACATATGCCTTTTTACTGACATTTAAAAGAGGTTTTAAGCCTTTGCTTCATTTGTTCCTTGTAATCACAGACACTGAATCAGAACGGACAAATTAAAAAACATTTTTTGAACATTAAACATGTTTACTGGAGGCCGTTATTTGAATGAAACAAGCACAAAGAGCTGCCTTCAGTAGGTCTCTTTTCAAAATTTGCCTCATTTTTATGCACAGTGTTTTCTCTCTTTTTTCTTTTTTAGTGAGTAGTTAGTGAAAAAGGTGCTTAAACTTCATAAAATGTTCATCAGGAGGAGCTGTATTCTCTATTTGTTTTGTATGATGACTACAGTGTTTGCAACTGTGTTACGGATTTTTGTTGAGACATGCTTAATTCTATTTTAAATTCATAATACTGTCCTTTTTATTAGGGTCATTTTGAAATGTGAATAAAAAAATTAAATAGGCATTTGTAGGCAGTGCTCCAACTAGTGTTGTTTTTGGCGGCCTGTTTTAATTTTAGTTCGACAGACGCGGCACCCCGAGTGGGGCCTGCGTCTGCGCAGTGCGCCCTGATGCCGCTGAAGCGAGACACAGGAAACAGAAATACTGCAAAATAATAATAATAACGCGACTAAACGAGACGAAATAACGTTATAACATTTTGTTTCGTCTCGTTTTGGTCAACGAAAATTAAGAGACATTTTAGCATAGTTTTTATTTTGTAAACCACATTTAGTCTCGTTTTTATTCGTCAACGATATTGCATTATACATTTAATTATAGGCATCGTCACATGACCAGCATTTCCGTCTCATCTCGTCTCGTTTTCGTCACGTGATAAAGGTTCGTTGACGACGATATTTAGTCATAATTTTCGTTGACAAAAGCAACACTAGCTCCAACATTAAGCACAGTTGCGCTTTGGGCGTCCTGAGTTTGAGTTGTGGCTCCCGCCACCCTCTCTCTCTCACTTCCTGACAATTTTCTATACTGTACTGTCCCAATAAAATAAATATGTATGTATGTATAGAATTTAATATCCCTGAAGCTGGACAATTGCATGCTCAGACAGGAACCCTGGACATCTTTCTTCTGGTGTTTTTATCTTTAAAATATAGTAATATGTAATATAATATGTTTCTTTTTTTTCTTGAGATTATTTGTGCTTTTAATGCTTTAAATAAATGCTGTAACATACCATATTAATGAAATATGTTAGGCCTACTTCAGCCTATTTCGTACACAAACCTTTGCTGTACACTGCTTCTGCTGTGGGTCTAGAAGTGTGCAGGAAAACAAAAGGCATGGCTGTAATTACACACTCACTCTCCTCTGGAAGTTTCCTGTGACACCTAATTTCAGAAAAGAGGGAAAATCAAAGCAACCAGAGGGGGTCAATCAACAGAATCTGTCCTAATTTCCAGCAAAATGATCCTTGAGCGTTTTAGCTCCCTAATCCTGAACGTGATTCTTACAGAAAGCAAAAGAATGGGGTGAGGAGCGTCTGGAGATGAGTATGCAGCTCACATAATGCCATTACCCGCTCCAGAGTGAGACAGAGGAGAGCTGCAGCTCTAGTCTAATCCACCCCAAACCTGACAGACAACACCGCCCTGATTCCACTTTAATTGAAGACATTTTATTAGATTTCTTTCTCTTCACTTCTCCCCCATTGTTTCATATGTTGGGAATAAAAGCAGAGGCTTACAGCAGTTGCTCTCTCATTTTCTCAGCTGCACCGATCTATCAGCCACTACATATTAAAGGAGTCATGGGAAAAAATGAAAGATGGAGGGAGGGGAAGTGAAAGAACAAGAACAAATGAAACATTAAGGGCTTTTGGTGAAGCTGAGAGGATGTGATCTTGGTCAGACCTGTGCTTCTTGCTTTATAGATATAAGCAAAGAAGAGAAAACTTGAATAATTGGTGTGTTTATTTATCAGAGCAAAGTGCTCGTCAGTATGAATGCAGCACAGCCTCGTCGTGGAAACTCTCAGAGGACCGGGCTGCTCTTGCACAGATGTGTCGGCATGAATTAGGATGCTTGGTGTTAACACATTCATTGTGCGTTCCTTTTTGGCTTGAATACTAATCAGACCTGTCTGCTTGACATGCAAACATAACAAGCAAAAACAAATGACGGCCCAAAGTTGTTATTTAAGCAGCCAGCATGACATGAGCAAGAGCGCTGTTGTTCTGAATATCAACGGAACCTGAACTAGCTGTTGTATAAAAAGTTCATACAAAAAAAAATTTAAATAAATAAAAAAATGTAACCTGACTTTCTTAAGTGGAACACAAAAGAATTGAAACACATTCCAGTGAAAATTTCTTAAATAAACCTTTTTTCTTTTTCTTTTATTAGTGTGAAGAATGTTTTAATAAACTTTTGTGCAATGGAAAGGCTCCATGATGCCAATAAATAACCTTATTTTTTAAAGGTGTGTGCTCTGACTGCTTGCTGAACACTTCAGTGGTCCAGGCATTGTACTTCTGGTTGAAAACTTTTGTTGTAGAAGAGTTTTACATCTTTCAGTGTGGGGAGAGTTTGGCAGGACGTTGGGTACCAATGTGGGTTTGGAGTGAATTATACCAACTTATTGTGACAGGGAGAGAAAGACAAAGTCAGAAAGAATGTGAGATTTTTTAAGTTAAGTGACAATTCCTCTTGATTAAACTTCAGAGGGATTTGCATGGCACAGTGAAATAATGAGGATGACTCGGAGAGAACTTCATTGGACACACCAGTGGTACACAGTTGTCAGACTGGGAGACGTGTGTTGATGTGAGGAAGGGCCTGATAAGGATTTTTCCTCTGCTGTCAATTAATCAAGAAACTCCAACCAACTTTTCCACTTTCAGAGGGCATAAGTTCCCTGGAGTTGTCTTAATTCCAACTTCATTTGTAATGTGTAATTTGTATTTCTGTTTAACAGTTATGTCAAATTACTATTTATTAGACTTTACAGTCTATTTTTTAGGCCTTATATGAATTCCACGTTAAGGCATGGAAGAACCATTGGCTGTATCCCAATTTGCATACATCTAGAATTTGCATACTTTTAGAATTTACCAGAAATTATTTGCATTATAATTTGGAATGCACTAATCCTGAGCTGGCTTGCGTTATTGGTGGAAAGTATGCAAATTGCCATTAATCCATGCATGCTCACATAAACCTGCCAATCGCAGTACTCATGTATCCCAATTTCTTTATTAATAATTAATCATAAGGTGAAATATAACTAGTTATATGAGTATGTGTATTATTATTTTTAGTTTTTAGTTATATAAATGTATATTTCTAATTATTATTATTAATTATAGCAATAAATTATTATTATTACCATTATTATTATTTAAATGTATCATCATTTATCATCATAAATTTATCAGTGCTTATGTACTCACATGTATTGCTGTCTGGGGAGCATTTACTGGGGAGTAAATCAAGAAACATTTGGTGTATCTGCTTGTCTGCACAAAAACCTGTAAATGTTTGTGTTTGTGAGTATGCGTGTGTGTGTGTGTGTGTGTGTGTGTGTGTGTGTGTGTGTTTAGGGAAGCAGAAAGCAAGTGTAGGTTGAATGGACAGTTGTTCTGTCTGTTCTCTCAGACATTGTGTCTGTATTAAAGCCACTGGGCTTTGTCTCTCTCAAGCTTCATTACACTCCTAAACACACACATCGAATGCAGGGGTGCCCACGCAGAAATTCTCAGTGTTTTCTGTGCGAGCCAGGGTCTGGGTTGTCGTTTTCACATTGTATCAAACGCTGAAGAAACAATCATGTTTTGACTGCCAAAATGCAATGCTTCGCTTATCAGGACTTGACAGCTGTCGTGTCACACGTTCATTTGAGCGGCTCCAGTCGCTGACTCCAACACTCTGAACCTTATTCTTTCCAGCTTGTTTGTTTTTCCCCCCTTCTCTCTCTCTCTCTCTCTCTCTCTTTCTGTCAATCTCTCTTTCTCAGCAGTGGGCAAGCAGGTGGGCGTTCAGACAGGTACTTTTCCCCACTCTAGTAATTACTCATTCAGCTCTGACGGCGCATCTCACACTTTGTGGTTCATTTTCACAAGGCGCTTGCAAGGAATTATGGAAGTGTTAGTCCCAACTGTGTGTGCGCGCATATAACAGAAAGTTGTCACTGCGTATGACAGGTATTGTGATGATGAATGTTAAAAAGTACTGCGAGACCGCATGACTCATTAAAAGGTTACAGTATGCTGTTGTCACAGTGGGTCCGTAGCTAGATGTGGCAGGAATGACTCTGTAATAGTTCAACGTTTGGCCTACAGTGAAATCCAGTCTAAGGTTTAGTTTTGACTGCGGTTATACACTTTTACCTCAGTACCGTTTTACACACATCCAACTAGATTACACATCTGACTACAGGAATCTGCATCGGTTTATGATGCTGCAAATACTTTGTCCGCGGCCCTAATTTATCATCATCTGACATAATGAAAGCTGCTCTGCTGTCATATTAATGCTTTAGCATATATCACAGGAGGGGATTTGCTTCTTAAACGTTGACATTTACGTGAGGTTAACAGATAAAGCGGCTAGTCAGAGCTGCGTAGGTGTATTCCAGTCGTCACACTCCGTATTTCAATACACATACACGCAAACACATACACACTGAAGAAGTGTGTTTCATCATGGATGTAATGTATGCACTCTGACCTCATTGTTATGCAGAGTGGGTTTATATTATTGTGTGGACTCTTCAAGTCCAACAGAGAATCTGCGGAGAATGCTAGCCGTGGGCCACTGGGGTGCTTTTCTGAGGAGAGGAAATGGAAATGATAATAATGCACAAGAAAGACGGAGCCAGAAAACATGGCACGGCTAAACTAATTGGTGGAGTAGGGATTTGTTATGCGAATACCATGCATAATTCTATTATTCCACATTAGGAAAGGAGCATCGCATTATTACAGGAAGCAAGCTTGGAGTTCTCGCACACAGACACGTACGAAATCTTGTGAACACTGGCCTAATATGTGAAACAGACTAATTATATGATGTGATGTAATACTAATAAATATTCGGAGTGTACTTCAGGCGCAGCCTTGATCGTGCATGTTCACGGTTTGAGGGATATTAATGAGAAGAAATGTTCACTTTGAAACTTAAAAAAAACTGGGATCTTGAACTTTCAAACATCTAATCAAATTTTTAAGATTAATCTGTATTTAAAGATTTTTTTGAAATACTTATATCATAGTAACTGACCTTTAATAGACTCGTGTCTCATGTCCAGCTTTTTTTTTCCAAATTATTTTAAATCACTCAGTCAAGAATACTGTATGATGACCTGTGTTTACCTACAGAGCTTTGGGTGTCCTGGCAAGAGAGTGTATGAGTGATTTATGAATAAGAGAGAGAGAGAGAGAGAGAGAGAGAGAGATTAAAGGAGCAAGGATCACTCAGCACTGAGCACTGATTGCATTTAGACTGATTGGATTGGATTCTGTTGAAAAGGCCCATAATTAGTACCACCTGCCCGGGCTATGACCCCCATTTGGTTGCAGGAAGAGTAGGGAGGGGTAGGTAGTCATCTTCTGGCCCACCACATCCCATCTATCTCTCTATTTCTTTATCAGTATGAGTGAGTTTCTGTAGATGCATCCTTTCAGAGTATGCACTGCATTTGAGGAAGACCTTACTTTTCAAAGTGTGTAGATTTTGTTTCATTTTTATTTTTGGCATTTTTGCCTTTATTTTGCTAGGACAGGGTAGAGGAGACAGGAAGTGAAGTAAGAGAAAGAGGGGGGGGTGGTGGGATCGGGAAAGGTCCTTGAGCCGGGATTCGAACTCGGGACGACCCTAGCTACATCCACTGTGTTGGCATTGTCATGTGACCTACGGTACAGCTTCCACCACATTGCTGTTTTCCACCAATTGAGGACTTGTATCCTGGGCCTCATGGGATAGTAAGGATGTACTCAGTAAAAGCATACTATACTAGCAGAAATACTCTTGCAATTTCTGCCATATTGTAATATGACATACTAGCATACCACTTTCTCAGACATATTTTCAAAAATATTTTCATAAATATAAATATTTTTATAAACACACATAAAACAATGTCCTTACTGCCTTTCTTAGCCTTGAACATAGTTGCATTGCTGTCTATGGAGGGTCAGAAAGCTCTCAGATTTCATCAAAAATATTTTCTGTTTTGTGTACCAAAAATGAACCGATGAAGGTCTAATGGGTTTGGAACGACATGAAGGTGAAAAATTAATGGCAGAATTTTCATTTTTGGGTAAACTATTCCTTTAATATTAATATAATTATTGTTCATCAAAGTTGTCCTAAGACAAGAACGCATTTTGGTTTTAGGTTTTAGGACAACTTTGATGAACGGTTTTGATCCACTTCAAATGTTGACTAGTGTAGTTTATAGTAGCATACTAACATACTACTCTTATTAATTCTGGCATGTGGCAGAACTAGAGCAGCTTGCTATTCAGAATTCTATGTTATGTTACATTTTTTCACATGCAGTGTGCTCTGTTGTATATTGCTCATACTCACATATACTGTGCTGTGCACAGTGTACATACTGCATACATACTGCAGCAGTAGTACAAGTAGTATGCTATGCTGAACACAGCCGACATCCCTTTGGCTTCCTCTTTTCTCTTGCACCGCTCATTCCAGCTGTGGCAGAGCCATCAAAGAACAATGTAAGACTCCGGTCTCTCCGGTTGCATGATTGCTAAAGCAATATTCAGCCCCACTGAGAAAGACACAGCAGATGGAAGGAAAGAAAGTGAAGAGATGGACACCAAGTGGTGTAATTATTTTGGAAAGATTGGAAAAGCCCTATTCCAAAACTCAGGCTGCGACATGCAGTGGGAAAGAAAGTGAGAAAGAGATAGAAAATGAAAATGAAAGCTGGGATGAGAGAGACAGAAAGGGTGAGGAATATCAAGGGCTCTTTTTTGAAAATAGCAGAACAGACGCCTCGCTGCCTCATGCATACACAGCGGTAGAAGAGGAGTAGACCACCTCAAAAAAGGCAAATTAGAATGTTCGAATTGGAGTGTTTCTTCTCAAAGCCTCATCTTGTTCATCCATTTGAGAAGTCAAATGCAGGGGCATAGCAAGAGAGGAAGAAAACTTCCCGATGAATAAAATATCCCCACCTTCTCTCAGGCTGGCAGGGGATCTGTGGGCACAGAGCCAAATGGAGATTCATATTGCAAGACGCCTCTCTGAGCTCTGCGTCCATTTATTTCCTCATTTACATTTTTTGGTGATGTGACACATGCATTTCATTTGGAAGACATGTTTAAGAGCGAACCAAGACGACGAGTTCATTTGTAATCGTGAATAATTCGGAGCTTGTGTACTGGTTGTCTTCTTGTTTTGTAGATGAGGTAGACAAGGTCTTACCCTGCTTCATTATTAACATAAGAACAAGTGCCTCCAGTGTTAGCTGCTAGCATTTTGGATAGCAGTGCGGTTGAGTAATTGAACAAATTAATGAAAAATTATATTTTTTGGTTATCAAAATGTCAGCCGGTGTCATGTGTTTTACCTTCCAATTAGTTCTTTTTCGTTTACTCGTGAGAATATCTTATTACTGCTGATATGGCCTAATCAAGCATACTTCCAGCAAGCTGCTCTCACATTTCTGATAACGGTGCAGTTTTGTCTGTTGCTATGAGTGGTCTGTTTCTTCATTGCAATGTGCTTGTTTTGAAATGTGCTACGATTTCACATACAAGTTGTTCCTATAAAACACAGTTTTTAAGTTTTTAGTCATGGCTGACCAGCAAACTAATTAATCCAAAATATTACCCTGTTATTTTGGCTCATGTATATATGCAGTATGTGTGTCTGTATATGGGTCAATGTTAATATTGACAATTGGGTCAGCAAATCAGCATATTAGAATGATTTCTGAAGGATCATGTGACACTGAAGACTGGAGTAAAAATTCAGCTTTGCCATCACAGGAATACATTTTATTTTAAAATATTTTAAAATAATAAAAAAAAACATGTTATTTTAATTTGTAATAATATGTTTTTTATCTGTAAATGCATTCTTGCTATCTTTTTGGGTCACACATTTAAAAGTCGATTACAAGTCAAACTTTTTGTAAATGCTACCATGATTGTAATGTGTTTTTTTGAACATTAAAGCATGTCAACATATTTGTTACACCAAATACACAAAATAATGATCTTTAAAAAAGCATCATATGACCCCTTTAATCCACAAATTGGTGCTTATTCAGAAATTATTCAGAAATTACAGTAGAAATAGTAATTCAACACATTTAATCTTTCTCAAGCCTTACACACCCTCTCCCTATTCTCTTTTTTCACATGAGTCTTGGTGAGATTTGCTTGTAGTTCTTTAAATTTCATGCTGGTTATGCAAAGAACAGTCTGTTCACAGCATTGTGTTGTATGCACAGGAAAGGAACACTGTAGTCATGCCAGATATCATAATGTGTTTTATATAATACAGTATATACACACGCATTCCAGGCTTAACTTCCTTCTGGCAAGGTTTAAATCCTACTTATTTGTGATTAATCTTCAAAATGTAAGTGTAAGGCTTTAGTTAACAATATGAGATGAGAGGATGTTTCTGTACTCCTGTCTTTTCTGAGTGTATGACTATTGATTTTGCCACAGGTGCAAACTAATAACTGTAATCTACATTTTGTGTATCTAAGTGCGTTGCATTTGTGTATGTGTGTGTGTGTGTGGTCTTCATCCCATCTTCATTTGTTGCAATCACCTATCAGAGAAATCCTTTATCCGCCTGTAAGGAAATCAATACCACAATGTCAACTCGGATTTTCATTTGACACAGGCAGGCTAACAAGTCACAACAACAGAAAGATATCAAAAAAAATGCATCACATGGACGAACAAACACACATAGAACGTCTCAGTTACGTATGTAACCCTTGTTCCCTGATGGAGGGAACGGAGACATTATGTTGTGATTCGACATTAGGGGATTCACTTGGGAGCCCAATCATCTCTGACTCTAAGAGAAAACGCCAACGGCTAGTGGATTTTGCATACCTGAGCCACTCCTCGTGCATCCACTCTTCAGGTTTTACGCTGAGGAACCGAGAACTTGTCCCTGGCCGCCAGCGATGGTTCTAGGTTGTGGCATGGGAACATAACGTCTCCGTTCCCTCCATCAGGGCACGAGGGTTACATACGTAGCCGAGACATTCCCTATCGGTCGGTCATTACGAGTTATGTCGTGACTCGACATTAGGGGTCCATGGAAAGCGCCACAACCTGAACCCCGTCACAACCCTATGGCATCGCAAATGTTGACAAATAGCCGCGTGTCAGACAAAAGCCAAGCAAAGGTCGTAACCTTCCCACCGCCCCAGCGCAAATTCACTGCCCTTGGTACCCGCAGGGACCAGAGGAGAGAATAACGCTGCTGGTGATAGCCAAGCCGCTGTTCCTTTCACCACAGAAATTTCTTAACAGAAGGCATTTCAACCATAAATTAAAGATTTGATTCAAGTCTTTCCTATTTGTTGTTACAGCTCGGCAGTAACGGTTGGGAAGCGAGCCTTCCGGAGAAGGGTGCTACGGAGGCCACAACCTACACACAGGGAGGTATCATGTGGAGACACTGAAATGGACTGACCCAGGCCTGGGGCAGCACTACATATGGAATGGGTCTCTGAGGCAGGTCCTACCTGAGAGTAGGGATGGAACGACTGCCAGCAGAGACTGACAGAATAATCTGTCAAAGGGAAGACACGGGCTTACCGAGAGGGGAACCTTACCGTGGAAGAATACACATATGGGATTGCCCGCAGGGAATCAAGCCATATGGACACCTAGCCCAGTACAGGGGCTGACCGGAGATCCGGGCAAGCTAATACCAATACTGGGCCTGGCGTCAGACTGCTCTGCCCATATGCGGATGCCATATGCCCCAGGAGCCTCTGAAATTGTTTCAGTGGAACCACCGTCCTGCCTCTGAAGGAACTCAGGCAGTCCAGCACTGATTGGGCGCGTTCGTTCGTGAGATGTGCCGTCATACTCACCGAGGCCAATTCCACACCGAGAAAAGTGACCCTCTGCACAGGGGAGAGTTTGCTCTTTTCCCAGTTGACCTGAAGCCCCAACTGGCTGAGGTGCCGGAGCACCAGGTCCCTGTGATCGCACAACTGCTCTCGTGACCGGGCCGTAATGAGCCAGTCTTCGAGATAGTTGAGAATCCTGATGCCCACTTCCTGTAACGGGGCAAGGGCACCCTCCGCAACTTTCGTAAAACATCTTGAACGGGAGCTTGTGAAGGGCCCGATTCAAGACTCGCAGATCCAGGATTGGCCGTAGGCCACCGCTTTTCCTGGGTACGATGAAGTAGGGGCTGTAAAACCCCTGCCTCATCTTGGCTGGAGTGACCGGCTCGATTGCATCCTTTGCCAGGAGGACAGCAATCTCCTCGCGCAAGACAGGTGCGTCTCGGACTGCCACCGAAGTCTCGAGAACTTTTGTCAGTCGCTGAGCGCAACTCCTGCATCAACCTCGGGTCGGTGCTACCCTCGTGCATTTGTTTCAGTGCCTTGGCTGGGTGGACCTGCAGGATAGCCATGGCATGCAAGGCAGAAGCGGCCTGGCCCGCAGCACCATAAACTTTGGCCGTGATAGCAGCCGTCAGCTTACAGGCTTTGGACGGGAGATGCGGACGATTCCTCCAAGTGGGGGCGTTTTGCGGGCACAGGTGCACCGCAACCGATCTCTCCACCTGGGGAATGTCCGCGTACCCCCTGCCGGCCCCGCCATCGAGAGTAGTGAGGATGGAGGAGGGAGACAAGCGGCTTCTGGCTGTAAAAGGGGCTGTCCACGACTTCATCAGCTCCTCATGCACCTCCAGGAAGAAAGGCACCGGAGCAGATCGCGTTTGGGAGCCGCGTCCCGCTCCAAGAAACCAGTCATCCAGCCGCGAGGGCTCAGGACTGGGCGGTCTGTTGACCTCCAGCCCGATGCTCACGGCTGCCAAGGCAAGCATGGCCATCAACTCCGGGGCCGATAGCCCATCCCCCGATGCTGCGATCAACATCTGATCTTCCGGGGGCGCACCGAATGAAATGCAAATAAAGGCAGACCAGCGAAATCACTCGGGAACCGAATGGAATCTTCGCTGCGTGAGGAGTAAGAGGTCTGTGGGGACTCAGCCGGTGGAGAAGCTCTTACTGTAACCCTCAGATCTACGAGCCAGAGAGCCCGGAACAGGTAGCGGCAGAGGGTGCCACTCTTTTTTACAAAAGAGAGGCGATATCGCAGCGAAGCCATGCTCATACGCCCACAACAGGCACATGAGTCATTCACAAATGCAGCTTCAGCGTGTTGGATGCCCAGACACTGAAGACAACGATCGTGTCTGTCCTCAGAAGACAGGTAACAACCACAACCAAGAGTACAGGGACGGAACGGCATCTTTAAAAAGACGCGAACCGTCCGTGATTTGCTCTTTTAGGAAATTTGCTCTTTCAGTTGAAGTGCCCAGGAGAATCACTGCAGACAGGGACACCGTAACACCAACCAGAACAGTTGCAGAGATGAAATGGACTTTGTGGAAATCAAGCACGTTCATCCACTCAGCTCTGAAGCAAAAATCTGAAGAGTGGATGCACCTGTCGCCTATTGATACCCGTATGCATGGGGAGTAGCTCAGGTATGCAAAATCCACTAACCAAATTTCATTGGCGTTTTCTCTTGAAGTCAGAGATGATTGGGGCTCCCAAGTGAATCCCCTAATGTCGAGTCACGACATAACTCATAGTGACGGACAGATAGGGAACTATTATTCGGCTATCACATATTCTTATCATCTTATCAAATGTAAAAAGATGTAAACAAGCCATTATACATGCTCATACACAGATATATGCAGATAGGATTCAGACTGTTTCAGTGTGACTCTTCCACTTTGTGCTTTGCCTAAGAAGCCATGAAGCCCTGGGGCACACTGGAATAAGCTCATCCAACCTTACCTGCCCAAAAAACCAAGAAGTGGTTGGAACGACCTTTCGGACAATAGATGTAAGACTAATCTTGTTTTGTGGACTAGATCCAAAGCAAAGTTTGCAGGTCAGTGTATCCATGGAATACAAATAAGACACCCAATGTGCAACTCAAGCTCCTCCTGAAATGATGACTGTTGATAATGAATTAACAGGTTACTTCCCAAAGCAGGTCCTTGGTTTTAGTTTTATTTTAAATTTTTTTGTCTTTACTAGACATATGCCTGTATTCAGTAATATGGTATATTGCAGTAATTCAGATGCAAAGTATTGTTATCATAGGCACTTCAATACTGTGAATAATTCCAGGTACCTTATTACACTTACACACTTTGCTGTGAAACACAAGAAAATGTGCGTTGAAAGAAAATGCAAAATTCACTCTCTGTTAGTATGGATAAGTAGTAATAGCCCAGTTACCTGGTAAGTAGTGCTTCTGACAGCAGCTTGTCATGTAGAAGAAGGGAATTCGAACGGTATTTTTTCAAACAGCCAATCTGATTTTGTATTCGCATTGGTGCTTATTAAAACACTTGAAATACTTAATATTTACTTTCGAGCATTTGTTTGCGCTTTTTTTACACTTCTGTTTGCACAGCTTAGAAAAGATATCTAGATATTGGTTGAAAATATTCTGATTCTTTATTACAATTCTTCATAGTTGCGCTTTTTTGCACTTTAGATCAGTTTGAAACATTTGTTTACTTTGTGCATTTTTTAATTTTGTTTTATTGTATTCTTTTTTATTTGAAAAAATGTTGTTAATAGGACAGCACTGAAGTTTGCATATCTTTTCAACCTGTTCATGTAATGTAATTCAGTATAGTGATAATACTGTATAGACCTTAAAGGTGCAGTATGTAATATTTTGCTATAAGTTTGATTGCATCATATAATAATTGCAGTTAATAGTGTTCATCATCTGTTTTTTTACGTCTTAAATAGATTTTTCCGTACATTTCTGCCATATGTACATTAATTGACAGTCACCACTGATAAGCTACCACTAAATATTGTAGAAACTTAATTTGCTGTAAAGTTGCTTTGCACTGATTTGTATCGTGAAAAGCGCTGTACAAATAAACTTGACTTGACTTGACTTTAATATTGACAGCTGGCAGTTAAAAATGGATACTGCAGTCCAAATTTAAAATATTAATAATTGTAGTTGTTTCACCCTCCTCTTCCTCTGACTTGACGCTCACACTGGTTGCCAGATTGAGGACAGGACAGGAAACAGTGCAATTGACAATGGAAGGTGATGAGCTTTACACTATAAGGTAATGAGTGGATTTATACACATTTATCCACAGATCTTTTTAGATGGTTGTCTAGGCTTTTTAGGTCGGGTAGAATCTGCAATCTCTGACCCAGTTTGTTTTGCATGGCTGGGTTTTCCGCAAACTGGCAACTAGTGAGTGGAATCACATAGACCAAAACAAAAACAGATATTCTGACACGGATATTCTGACACAGAATTTACATTTAAAATTAGAATAATTGGCTGTAGCATTGTTTTGTTTTTTTGTTTTGTTTTTTCGATAAACAAGTATGTTCAATTCAATTCAGTTCAAGTTTCTTTGTATAGCGCTTTTCACGATGCAAATCGTTGCAAAGCAGCTTTACAGAAAATTAACGATTCTACCTTATATTTAGTACTAGCTTATCAGTGGTGACTATATCAAGTTGATGTCCATTATAGCAAAATTTGGTAGTTTTGTATGTTGTCTGATGGTTGGCATCATCTGAGATCTTCTGGGGGGTTGTCATCATCTCTTCTCAGGTGTTCAGTCATCTCAGGTCTTTGTACGAGCTGGATCCAGACTGAACCTTGTGTAATTCCTAGTTACCATGGGATGTCAATCGCAGAAACAGAGAAGGTAATAGAGAAACATTAGCGTAGCTGCTGTTCCAACTAAGCAAAAAATGATGTGTTCAACCCAAGCAAAAGAATGAAAATGTGCATTTGATCAGATGTAACTGCAGTACAAGGTTATGAGATACATTATGTGAATGCTTGGCTAAAGAGATGTGTTTTTCATCTAGATTTAAACAGAGAGAGTGTGTCTGAACCCTGAACGTTGTTACTCTAGCAGCTGCATTTTGGACTACCTGTAGCTTGTTTAGTGAAGATGCAGGACAACCACCTAGCAGTGCATTACATTAGTCCAGTCTAGAGGTCATGAATGCATGAACTAGCTAACAGGAAGCATGTTCCGTAACTTGGCAATGTTTCTAAGATGGAAGAATGCTGTTTTTGTAACATGGGAAATGTGATTTTCAAAAGACAAGTTGCTGTCTAATATAACACCCAAATTTTTGACTGTAGAGGAAGTAACAGTACATCCATCTAGATGCAAATTGTAATCTACTAGATTCTGTGTACTGTGTTTTTTGGTCCAATAAGTAATATCTCGGTCTTATCCGAATTTAATAGGAGAAAATTGTTTGTCATCCAGTCTTTTACATATTTAACACACTCTGTTAGCTTAGATAATTTAGAAGTTTTATCTGGTCTTGTTGAGATATATAGTTGAGAATCATC
>NW_015630348.1:3801683-3834013 GCF_001515625.1 Sinocyclocheilus rhinocerous | reverse complement strand
TTTTTTTGCAGGAAGGAGCACAGTTGAGCAGACACAACTTTTTCTAAAATTTTAGACAAACGGAAGATTTGAAATGGGTTTGTAATTTGACAGTTCACAAGGATCTAGTTGTGGTTTCTTAATAAGAGGCTTAATAACCGCCAGCTTGAATGGTTTTGGGACGTGACCTAGAGATAACAACGAGTTAATAATATTGAGAAGCGGTTCTTCTGCTACTGGCAACAACTCTTTCAGTAATTTAGTGGGTACAGGATCTAATTAACATGTAGTTGGTTTAGAACTTCATGTGAACTTCACTTTTTTCCTTAATATATGCAAACATAGCCTATTATGGTATTTTTATCATTTAGTGCAGTCCAAAATACATACAGCACATTTAATCAAGCTACACTCCATATTGAATTTAACACAGATGAAAACAAGGCTTAATGCTATATATAAATAATGCTTCAGTAATTATCGTGATATGAAAATTTTATACCATCAAATGTATAGAATTTACCGAAACGTGGTCTGCTGGTTCTGTCAGAAGGTATGATGTTCAGTTTCTCACTGTGATTGACTTGTGGTCTGAGATGTCTCCCTTCAGCACTGCTAATGTTAAATGAATGCCTCCTCTCCACATGGCTGCGGGGGGATCAATATTGGTACTAGGCCTGCAGTATAGGCTCTGAACCATCTTTAACCCCAGTCTCGGGTTTAGTCCCCCCCCTCAAGGCACAGTCAATAACAACAGATTTAGAATTTAGTCATGAAGAGCAAGAGAGACAGCGAAAAACCACTCAGCTACTAAGTGTGAACTGACTGTAGATAATTTGAAGGGATCGGCGATTAGGAGAAATGGTGGTCCATTTGCAACGTGGGCTATTCTTGGTGTCATATTCTATAGAGGCCTTTGATGACTTAAAGTGCAAATTGCAGACACATGTACACGCACTCCTACGGTTTAATTCATAAATGAGGGAGGTAGGGCTGCTTTGGCTCTAAGGATATTTCTTACAAAGCAGTAATAGCCTGGCCCTTCATTAACTGAGTTTTAATTTGTGAATAAGAGGGTAGTTAACAGTAAATTAACACACACAGGCGTACTGAGCACCTTGGGACCTGCAAGTCTCAAACAGATACCCTCACACACATAGACAAAGTGCACAGCTGTATGTTTATAAAGAATTTTCTTATGCTCGCCATGACTGCAGTAAAAACAGTAATATTGTCAAATATTATTGCAGTTTTTATAAAAATGGTTTTCTATTTAAATATATTTTAAAATGTAATTTATTCCTGGGCTGCAACACTAAATTTTCAGCAGTCATTACTCAAGTATTCAGTGTCACATGATCCTTCAGAAATCATTCTAATATGCTTATTTGGTGAAACATTCCCTATTATAAGTGTTGAAAAAAGTTGTGCTGTTTTTTGTGGAAAGTTGAAAGAATAGTATTTATTTGAAATAGATATTTTTTGTAAAATTATAATATAAGAAAAATGCCACATTTTATCAATTTATTGCATCGTGAAAAAAAAGAATGATTGGTGTCATAAATGTTTTTATTTATTTATTTATTTTAAATAAATTTTTCTAGTTTAATAATTTAATAATTTTTCTAATAAAAATAAGTTAAATAAATAAATAAAATAAACATTTGATGAATGTTTTAAATTTTTATGTCCATACAAAACAAAAAGTTTCATAGCATGTACAAAAAATAAGACAATTTCTAATAATCTTCTGTTGTGTTAGAAAAAAAAATATTTTGAAGAAGAAAGAAAGTCATACCGTTTTAAGGCAACATGAGGATGAGTAAATAAGACAGAAATAACTTTTTTTGGGGCGGACTACCCTTAAAGAATCCTGGACAGCAGTATGCAAATCACAAAATAGCTAGTGGTCTGCATTGATCTTCTGTTTATCCCTGGTGTTTGTAGCTATGAATGCACTTACGTGTTAATATTGGCTAGTTTTGGCCCAGATTTAGTGGCGTATCAGAATTCAGCTGGAAGCCAGAAAAACAAGCTGGACAAGTTAATTTGACTCGGTGCCCGGCGCACTAATGGAAAAGGCATATGGGCCGTGCGGGTTCAGTGTGAGTTGGCGCAACCCATTTAGTGACCCAGCACAGAGATTTCACAAGGGACCTCCTGTGAGCACCATCAATACACACACACATAAACATAAACCCACTCATAAATTGAGTGATACCTGATGCGGGCAGGTGACAGAGATCTCTGTCAATATTGTGTTAGAGGAGGTCACAAGGAGGTTGGTCACAGAGAGTCTCGAAGCTTTCTCCAGAAAGAGAGCGAAAATCACACGAAAGCTAAAACACAGCATTATGTGTCACCTCACACTCTTTAAACTACAGAAGGTTCTGTCAAGACTTTTAGCTGAGTTTAGACACTTCAATGTCCTTTTAGCTATTATTTGCAGTCTCACGCTGTTATTTGGTCCCTAAATTGTTTCTGATCTCCCCTGTGACTGAAAGAGTTATAGGGTTTCCATAGCATCGGTAGATAGAAAGTCTCTTTTGCTCAACAAGACTGCATTTTTTTAAACAAAAATACAGTAAAAACTGTAATATTGTGAAATAATAAGTAATTTTCAGCAGCTACTGTTCAATGTCACTTGATCCTTCAGAAATCATTCTAATATGCTGATTTGGTTCTCAAGATAGTTTGCTGGTCTCACAGCTTGAGCTCAGACCATCCTTACCAAGCTGGAAGACCATCAGACTAGCTTAGGCTGCTTTAAGTTTTTTCCCTTTTTTTCAACTGGGAATGGTGTCTCTAACTTTCAGGCTTATATTAGTTGTCTTATGTAATATCTTTGTAACTGAATATGCCTTTTGGTGAAGCCTACACCCCTCATTTCAATTCTCCATTGCTTCAGCCCTCTCTCTCATAACCATCACTGCACTCCTCCACCTTTTGCTGTGGTTCTCAGATGAAGTAGTTGGAAATGTGGCTGTCACTCTGATACCACAGTGCCATCTATTGGTGGTAAATCGAGGCTGCATTAAATGGTGATGGAGTGAGAAAGAAATACAAAATGGGGGATCAAGCAGAAAAGGTAAATATTTAAACTGAAGTGAATTGAGTGGCCGGTCAGAAATGAAGTTGAATTGTAATAATGGCTGATATTGACAGTTTGCGTGTGAAAAGAAAAACACCAGGGGAGCGAATGTGCCGTTGTGTGCATTATCATCTCTTCAAGCATAGACAATCCTGTAAGTGACCAAACAAGGAATAATGGCTATGTTTAGAGGCAAATATACATTTCTGTCTGGTCAGAATACAAGGACATCTCTCTCTCCACTGTCTCTCTGCCTCCCTCTATACTATCCCTTTATCAGTCATAGTTAAATGTAAATAACGCTGGTGTGATGGACGATGCTGTCAGGCTTCTTCAAAGCCCCCTCGCCCATGAGAGCCCAGCTCCCGGATGGGTAGAGCATAAACGGATAAAGGGAGAGAAGAATGAGTACAGGGATTCCCATTCAGACTGATGACTAAGTCATTTTCAATGCACCATCATTCAACTGAACAGTAAACATATTGAAAATGAGCTACATGAAAGAATAGGAAATGGATGTGAGGCACTGACCGATAAAAAAGACAAAAAGCAATTAGTTACATAATAAACATTCACTATAAATCTTCAAGAAATGTGACTGAAAAGGATAAAGACTGTGTGTGTTGTGTGTATATATACATAAGCACTGGGTTAAATAAATCATTCTATGTTTTTAGTATTGACTCTTTAATAAATGATTTTCCACTCTTTCCCTCTAACTGTGCAAACTGTGGAAACAACTGCAACAAAACAAAACAGAGCAAAGGTTTACCTGCTAGTTGCAGAAGACCACCACAAAGTCCAATGAAATGCAATGACCAATGGGGACAGATGAAAAGATATTGTTATCAAATAAAATATGAAACAAGCTGATTATTGTTCTGGCATGACTGTCCACAAAGGATGCATTTTTAAAAGTGTTTATGTTCCCTTTTCTACATTCTGCCCACCTGTAAAGATGAGGATGAGGTTTTAAATGCAGGACTAGATAAATGCAGACACTGGGATCTAAGATGTATCCGTTATATGTCTGATTTTGTAAGTCAGATGCATTTTGATTTTGCATGTACCAATAGTAATGTTTTTGTTGTTTTGTTTTTTTTACTTTTCAGTAGTGCTGTCAAATGATTAATCGTGATTAATCGCATCCAAAATAAAAGTTTTTGTTTACATAATATATGTATGTGTGCTGTGTATATTTATTATGTATGTACTGTATATATAAATACACACACATGCATTTATATATTTCAAAAAATTGTATGTTTATTTATTAAATATATGTATTTATTATATAAATTATATGAATATAAATACATGTAAATATTTTCAAAATATATACTGTATGTGTGTGTATTTATATATACATAATAAATATATACAGAACACACACATATATTATGCAAACAAAAACTTTTATTTTGTATGCGATTAATCGCGATTAATCGTTTTGGCAGCACTACTTTTCAGACATTTTGCACAACTACTATCTTGTTAGATGGCACAATGTGTACTGTTTGTGTTGTATCAGATAGTACAGTGTCACGACACCCTGTTAAAAGATAAAAAGAGAGAAGAGAAAATCAGTACTAGATAAACATGCAGTAACAGCACACAAGAAACTAAGAATTTGTTTTGTATATTCAGAAATGCATAGTATGCAGTGTATGTTGGATGTGTTTCAAACGAGGTAAACTGATTTGTAGATGACGAATGCATGAACTCCATGCATTTCACCAACTTAAACTAAATTCCTGGATAATTTCTTGTTAATAAAAAAAAGACAAAAAAGAAATTACTTATATGAACAGACATGCACTGTAAATCTTCAAAGAATGTGATTGAAAAGGGTGACGAATCTACAAGAGCAATGCTGAAATACAAACACACTTCTTGATTTGCATTTGATTTGGATGGGAATTATGGGGCTTTACGTTATTACAATATTTAAAGCCCTTTGAAAAACTTTTCTCATCTCTTTCTAATCATTGCTATATTGCGATATAGCCCTCGAAAACCATCACCGCAGTTCCCAAGTCATTTCTTTTGTATTGCACTGGTCTATGATAGTCTGCGTCAGTGTCAGCTGTAATATGTTTTGCCTCACTCTGACATATGGAGGGAAAGATAAAGTCTGCTGTAGAGATGTCACTAAGACTGAATGAGAGCGAATAAAAAGTATATTTCAGTGTGTGCGTGTGTGTTTCAAGGGGTTGTTTTTTTAAGCAAGTGGAGCAAAAAGAGAGCTTAAAGTCTGAGAGAAAGAATATGGTGATTTTTTAAAGCAATACTTTTTTAAATGCAGTTCACGCATGCTCTTCAAGTCTCTTCTTAGCTCCTTTAATTAGGGCTCCATATTGTGACTAAAATGGGAGCCCGGTCTCATGAAAATGCGTATAAATAGTACGCCAAATAACTTTCATGAGATCGGGTTGAAAATGGTCACAAAGGGACAAAAAAATAAACATTTGCGACGGTAATTTTTAATCGAGTCACCACTGGGACACATGGGCTGCATCTTAAATGACATACTCTTTAAGTAGGTGCTTCTTTTGAATAAGTAATTACTTTGTGACCGTTAAAAACTATGTTCTGTGCAGTGTGAATGAGTGTAGTTTGAATTTATTCCAGATGTGTTTTTGCATGTTGTCTTTGTCATGTAATCTTGCTGGAAGTAGTAAGTCATCCAGGAACTTTTCACCTGCTTCAAAATGCGATTTCGTCAGATGCTGCACTCAGCAAACAAATTTACGCTTATTATCAAAAACATTAACGTCTGTAAAAATTGTAACAACCTCGTTTTTATATGGTGAAATTTTATTATTCTGACTGATTTTTTTTTTATTAACCATTGGTCTTCCATAGTAGCATACATTTAGATCATGATAACCACAGTTAAAACCTCATATAGCACCTCAATACCATGGTAAAAGTTTAACTACTTGGTTTCTAGGCATTTTTATGAAAAATATAGTCTAAATACATTTAGTATAAATGCACAAAAGCTTATCCTAATCACACAAAAAATTACTGTAATTATATTCTATTGCTCCTATACATTAATAATAATATAATAAAATTGGATATGAATATCCACATTTCTGCCACAATACCATGGTGCAGTTAGTGTTAGACTACTACAGTAAATCCATGTTAAATGATGGCGATTTGTAGATTGAAAAGCCTTCTGACTGTATCGTTGCAGACAGTGTTTTCTCTTGTTTGTCAGTGCTGACTTTAAACTAGTTTCATCTGGCTTTAAACTAGTTTAAATCACTGTGTCATTTGTGTTTGTCGCTGAATTCAAGCGCATTACACTGGATCTCACAGCGCTGTTTAGTACGGAGCCCGGGAAGTCACCTGTAGGAGAAAAAAAAACAATCCGTGGCGACGGTTTTGCAATCCGTCCCCTCAGTTTATAAACCGTACTCACGAATTCTTAATCTAATTGATAGAGAATCACTTAAGACTATTTGCTGTAGGCCTATTCCACATAATAATATGCAATAAAACAATATACAATATGATTCGTTAACATGTAGGCTACCTAGGAGCTTACTGCATGAATCCGTGAGTACGGTTTACAAACCCGAGGGAACGGATTGCGAAAGCGTGCGCACGGATTATGAATTTGTGGGTACGGATTCAAAAATCGAAGGTACTGTTTACAAAATCTGAGCGCACGGATTGGAAATTCGTGGGTACGGTTTATTAATCCGTGGGCACGATTTGGTAAACCGAGGGAACAGTTTAAGAATTCGTGAGTACGGTTTATAAACTGAGGGGACGGATTGCAAAACCGTCGCCACGGATTGTTTTTTTTTTTCTCCTACAGGTGACTTCCCGGGATCCGTAGTACGTGCTCGCGTGACCGAGACTTATCAGCGAGTAACGCATCTGCTCTAGTAAATTCGCGCAGCGCTGCCATTTGAATCCGAGTGGATAAATTGTCCGTATAGTCCAAGCACATAAACATTGTATCGAACATTTATCAAACTCTTGTTATCGTTTTATTGAGGAAAATTAACTTGCGATAACTGCATAGCTTTGCAGGTAGGTTTCTTGAAGCCTCTTGGAGACGTTGCCACAGTTCTTCTGGATTTAGTCTGTCTCAGTATGTTCTGTTTCTTCATGTCATTCCAGACAGACTGGATGATGATGAGTTAGGTCTGGGATGAAAACGACTGTAAGTTTGGTGACCTGTTAGAATCATAAACAATTTTATTCAAACAGGCAGAAATATTTTTACAAACAGAGTTATATGTAGAGTAGGCCAAGGCTAGTAACATAATCTATATCTACATAATGTTACCCTGGGTTTGGAGGTTCTTTAGTGTATTATGATTTAATGCATCTATCCATGAGACTGTTGAGGAGTGCTGAACACTTCTGGTTCATAACTTGTTTTTCCCTTCCATTTTCGTCCAAGGTTGGGAAGAGATCAGTGCACACAGCAGAACTCAGAGTTATTAATTGCTTCAGAGTTTCAAGGATTCTGATGAAGTTGAGAAAGACTGAGGTCAGAAGGCAAGTTTCTCTCAAATCTCAGCTTCTGTTCATTATTCACAATGTGTCCAGTCACAGAAGAAGCTCAACAGCACATATGCTAATTTGTTCAGGAAATGTCACCCAACAAATAACGATGTATTGGTATGGTCTTTGTAATAGTACCATTACAAGAGTAAAAAAAATACAAAACAAAGTAGTATTTGTAAAAGGAAAGTCTGCATCTCGCCCACAAACAAAATCCGAACATTTTGTTTATTATGTTTTCGTATTTGTTTTCTTTAATCAAGAGCCTTTGTTGGACAAAACTTCCACTGCCGCCCACTGCTTGACTTCTCAAACCCACTGCTGTTATTGTAATAAATGTGGTTCTAGCATAATGTGTAATAATAATTTCTAGGTTTAAACCATGCAAAACAGTCTCACCCAGAAAGTGAATAATTCACATACTGCTGAAAAGATTAATTCCAAACATTTGTGAAAGCAGGAATTTTCCCTTTTTTCCAACTGATCATGTGACTTACGTTACCCTGCCTGTCTGCCTCTTTGTCCCGGTTGTGACAGTCTGATGCTGTTGTTGCAGCGTGTCTTCACTGAAATTAACTGTATTGAAACTTTTCATGTGGATGCTGTCAGTATAAATGCTGCTCCTCAAAAGAATGTGATTTATCTTGTTCGGCAGTTATCTGTTTTTATTCAACCCTTCCTAACACTGTGTAGTTGGTACTGTACCTTAAGTGTCATATTAAATTATAAGGTTTGACTTGAATAAAATAATTTAGCTTAAATGTTGGTTATCTGACAAAATATTTGTATAGTGTATAGAACATTGATTAACTGCATACGTCGAAATGTGCTTCTCTAAAAAGACAATTGTGAATAATATGCATTCAAAATGAATATAATATTTAATGTAAAGAAAATGTCACGTAACCTGTACATGTACACTACTGTTCAAAAGTGTGGGGTCAGTAAGATTTTTTGAATGTTTACAAAAGAAGTCTCATGCTCACCAAAGCTACATTTATTTGTTCACAAATACAGCAAAAACAGTAATATTGTGAAACATTCTTACAATTTAAGATAACTGTTCTCTATTTTAATATATTTTAAAATGATATTTATTTCTGTGATGGCAAAGCTTCATTTTCAGCAGCAATTACAGTCATCAGAGTCACATCATTCATCAGAAATCATCCTAAATGCTGTTTTGATCCTCAATAAACATATTATTATTCATATTTAAAACATTTGTGCTACTGAATGTGATAGATGTTTTTAGGATTCTTTAATAAATATAAAGTAAAAAACAGCATTTATTTGAAATATATTAATTAATATAATTAATTTGTGGCAACATAAAAATATTTACTGTCATTTTGATCAATTTAAAGCTCCCTTGCTAGATAAAAGTTTTAATTTCTTTAAAAAAAAATCTGACCCCAAACTTTTGAACGGTACTGGTTTTATTCCAGTCAGAAATATTAAAAATATATATTTGTAATATTTTCAAATATATATTAACCCGACTATAGGTTTCAAACCAACCAATGTAATTTTATAGGTCAAATCAGGTAGAATCAGCCTTAAGGTAACAGCTACGCAGTTTCACTCAGCATTTATTTGAAATATATTAATTAATATAATTAATTTGTGGCAACATAAAAATATTTACTGTCATTTTGATCAATTTAAAGCTCCCTTGCTAGATAAAAGTTTTAATTTCTTTAAAAAAAAATCTGACCCCAAACTTTTGAACGGTACTGGTTTTATTCCAGTCAGAAATATTAAAAATATATATTTGTAATATTTTCAAATATATATTAACCCGACTATAGGTTTCAAACCAACCAATGTAATTTTATAGGTCAAATCAGGTAGAAATATTGCCTTAAGGTAACAGCTACGCAGTTTCACTTTCTACAATATACTTAACTAGTGATTCTCCAAGTCTAGGGCATTTAGTGGTGTTTGTTCCTGTGTATGTGTGCGTATGAGTCCTGATGACTTTGTGTGTTTGTAAAATGTGCCTTAGGCTGAAGTATAAAGCTGGAGAAGTGTACTTTAACTCACCGGAGTCTCTTTCAGAAGTTTTGCTGCCCTTCAAGGACAAAGTCCCAAACCAGACCCCTCGCTTTATAATTTACCTCAGGCAGTCAGCTCCACTGCAGGCTACAGACATATCACAGAGAGCACTGCTACCTCACCAGAGAGAGAGAGAAGTGGAGAAAGATAGCTGGAATGAGAGAAAGAGAGAGATGTCCCTGTTGGCAAAATTAAAGGCTGAAGAATTGTTCCTTGTCCTCAGCAGCTCGAAAGTTTCTGAAGGAAACAAATACCGCATTGTCTGTTTGAAACGTATAAAACCTCATGAATGTATGTGCTTAGTGGAACAGAAACTGATATAAGATGTTACAGTCTCTGTGAGCTCGTCCAGATCGGTGGCAGCAGCTTCTGTGCCTGCTTTCCTAATAACTCATATTTAAAAAGGGCTTGCACTCTAGAGAAATTTCCTAAGGACACTTAAACACAGTCTCCCGTCCCCAGCAGAACAAGCTTGAATTGCATAGCGCCATAGAGGTGTATAAATGAGAGTGAGCACGAATCGGGCCCTGCGGTGGCATTTCTGTGATGATAAGAAAAACACAAACACTTCTGTAATTGTTTTTATGATGCTTTCTCTTGTCCTGAAGGCCTGATGAAGAAAATCAGCATAAAAGATAATTAAAAAGTTACACTGAAACAGCCCGATGTGTCTGCCATCTCTTTCTCTCTCTCTCGACCCGTCTTTGCCCTCCAGTCACAGAAATGGAAATAAGGTTCTAGAGTCGAGCATTCAAACCTGAATGTAGCCATTTACAAACTCTTGGCCTAATGAAGAAAATCAGCATAAAAGATAATTAAACAGTTACACTGAAACAGCCCGATGTGTCTGCCATCTCTTTCTCTCTCTCTCGACCCGTCTTTGCCCTCCAGTCACAGAAATGGAAATAAGGTTCTAGAGTCGAGCATTCAAACCTGAATGCAGCCATTTACAAACTCTTTGATAAACGAAGTCTTGAAATACTTTCAAGACGAACCGCTTGTGCTTTTTAACGTGCAATAAATTATGGCTGCTTGCTGTCTTGTTGCTAATGAAGAATCTCAGCGTTGCATTATTACCTGAGCTCCACGGGGTATTGTTTTATAGCCTGAATTAGGTTGCTTTTGTATGTTAGGGACCTTAATGCATTCTAATGAAAACCAGGGTCTAACAAAAGTGTTCAAACAGCCGAGCACACAAAACAACGCTTCATCTTTTCCCCCTGGGATTTTCCACGGCATCCTAATGGGTTTATTCACCTAAACCAAAACAGCGTTTTAAGAAGAAAAACGTACAAATGCCTCAGCAACAGCAGAGTTTTTCTTAAAGCCAAATCAACATTGTTTCTGAATGTTTTATAGGCCAGCAATTGAGCACCACTCTGTGAAAGAATAACTGTTCTTAATGCTATTTACTGTATGAAGACTAGGGCATTTCTATTGTTCTTTGATTGATTATTGAATTGTCTCTCAGGTGAAAAGAAAATGTATGGGAAATGTAAGAATATTACGCATAATGAGGTATTATAAAATCATTCAACCATTGAAATTGGTTTCAATCCTATCATTGTCATTTTAAAGAAACAGTTCATCCAAAACTACCAAAACCCTTTTTGATGGATGTCTTAAAAACAGATAATTGATTAATTGATGGACTGGAGTCATGTGGATTATTGTGTTGTTTTTATCAGATGTTTGGACTCATTCTGACGGCACCCATTCACTGCTACACCTACTGGTGAACAAGTGATGTAATGCTAAATTTCTCCAAATCTGTTCTGATGAAGAAAGTTCAGATGGCCTGAGGGTGAGTACATTTGCTGCATGTTCGCTGCATTTGTCACTTTGTGGTCCAAGTGTTGGGAATTTTGTTGAAATTTAGGTTGAAGTGAAAGTGGCAGTGTGTACAAAAACTCTTGTTGTTTATTCTTGTTAATTCTACTTAAAGTCTATGGAGTATTTGGCATGTTATTAGATAAACATATTCTTTTTAGACTCAAAGACGTGTAACCTGGGAAATGCAAACAGCCAATGTTATACTCGTTGTAGCATCATGCCATAGGGCTTGCTTAGCAGAAAGAAATGATGGTGTAAAGAGAAATGCTTCAACACAGCCTGTTTCAATCTTTAGAGGAGAATGCCAATTTGTGATCCCAAACACAAGCCTAAAATATCAGAGTGGCTCAAGAGCAAGTTGAATGTCTAAGAGTGGCTCCAATACACAGGCTGTGACAATAAATTGCAGAGCACAGACATCACCCAACAAACCTGAACAACTTTGAGCAAAATATGCCAGAACAAACAGCACAAAATTACTTGAACCCACTCGAACTGTGTGAAGCTAGTAAAGACTTGCCTCAAAGTCATTGCCAGCTCAAATTACAGTGTAGTGATTGAAAGCTTGCGTTTTGCGAAGGTTATTTTGTAAAATAAATAAATAAACAAATAAAATAAAATATCACATTAAAACAATTCACAATCCTGTCAGTACCTTGTAATAATAATATTGCAGAGGGCTAAATTCTAGTGTGGGATTGGCTATTCAATAAAATTAGAAACCTGCTTTTAACAAGAAGAATACTGCTGAAATGATACTGCTTCCATTTCATAATTTGCTGTACACTGGGTCAGTGTGAAATATATGGAGATATAATATGTCTATATATTTGTTTTTCTGTCCTATTGTGGACTTTCCATTGACATTTTTTATGCAAGTCTGAGTTAATGATATAGATATATAGTAAGTAACACATTGAATTAAATTGAAATTTTGAAGTAGAAAGACTGAAATGGTATGAATTAGTATATTGTAAAGTAGTCTAATAATTTTTGTTTAATTTACCTTGAAAAAAAAATTTGCGGATGGATGGATGGATGGATGGATAGATAGATAGATAGATAGATAGATAGATAGATAGATAATCATTATATTATCAGGCCATGGTCGCATTATTTTGCTTAGAATTTGAGGTGCTTTCTAGCTGTCAGTGTCAATCATTTTGTGTGTTCACTTGGCAGCCGGTCGTTCAAGGAAGTGGCATATTCCACTTGTTACAGTAGGTGTTCGTTTGTTAGGCGAGAATGAAATTTTGCTTCTGTTGCTTTTGACAACTTTAAAAACACTGAGATGATGTGCTGCTGATCTCCTGCTCCTGCATCTCTGATTACAACGGGGGGGTGTCTAATTCACATTTGGCTTCCAGAACAGCTAACATTGCTTACAGCATCTTTTAAGCCGCCCTTATGTGGGCGATTTCATGTTTTACTATCCTTTTGAAGACATTTAGTCTCCACAATGTAGGCAAAACCTGACCCACACACACAAATATGACCATTGCTCTTCTGTCTTCTGCTCTTATTAGATTGCAACTTCCAGCATACATCATCTGCCAATCTTTCTCGCTATCTCTCCCTCTTCTTTCATTTGTTCCTCTCTTCTTCTCTAGCTTCAAATCGAATGACCTCACCAGGGTAGTAATTGCTAAGCTGATCTGTGGCCTATCATTGTGCAGAATGAGGGCCCTGCTCTCTTTTCACCCGTGTCAGGACAACAGCAGTTGCCAGGCACTGATCCGGTTTGTATCGACTGCCCCTGCACAGCAGCTGTTAACATTTGAAATTCATTCCATTATTAAAGCTACAAGGGAGTCAGAATAGAGCTGATATATCCTGCTCTCGTATCTCTTCATATCGCTCAGTTCCTCTTCATTCTCTGAGGATCAGAGGCAACAGAGCAAATTTGAGGCATCCTATAATGTTGTTTTAATTCAAACACATTTGTTCCTCTGACCCCAGTCAAGCGTATTAATATCGTCTTGGTTTACTAAACGGCAAACAACATGATCTGATGGGCGCAAGTCTCAAATCCCCCGGTCTCCATTCTTAAAACCTCTGCTCACAGAAACTTGAAAGGCACAGCAGAGGCGCCAAGCCACCCACATCCCTCCACACGCCATCGGCTGTAGACAGGTCATCTTCAAATCCTGCCTCTCATCCAGCTCAAATCAGCCTCACTTTCTCTCTCTTTCTTTCCCCAGAGGTACCGACTGAAGGTCTTAGCATGTGAATAGAGGCGAATAGCAGAAATCGCACCCCTGGGCTTTTGGCCATCATGCGTGGGAGGGGGGAGGGTTGGAGATAGGTAGAAAAGACAGATAGAAAATCGGAGAGTCTCATCCGATTGGGTATCCCGCTAAGAGCCTTTGGAAGGCGGATGACTCAATCAGGCCAGAAGGTTTCCCTGGGAGGCTTTGTGCTTGGAGGCAGAAGCACTTTCAGTAGCAGTCTGGGGTTTACAGAGCTCAAATGAAGCTTTCTTATTGTTCCAGCTTAAGCCAGACTCACCTGTGTTAAAGGTGTATTTACAACCAAACCACAAAAAAGTTTTCCTAAGTACTTGCAATGCATCTTGAAATGATTACTGTAACATTCATAGGTATTCATGGCATTTACATGTACAATTTATATTTTTGGCTATACATTGAAATGCATAGTATAGACATATTTACAGTTTCAAAAAAATTGCATGCACAGCTTTAGAAGTAAAAATCTTTATGTATGGATGGATGGATGGATGGATGACAATTGACAATGGAAACAATCGATAGATAGATAGATAGATAGATAGATAGATAGATAGATAGATTTTTTAAGTAGAAAGATTGGAATAGTGAAGTATTTTCTTGTAAAACATTTGAACATCTATAAATATGTAAAATTCTAATGTTTTAGATTTTGTCAGTATGTTAATCGTGTAGATTTCAGCGTCTACGCAAACATACAGAAATTTCCAGCATATGTACAACAACCAAACTATTTGTATGCATTCCAACTGTTACATTTATAGAATTGTATATTTATGGTTCAGGTTGCTATGTTGCGTAGCAACCATAACCAGTGTCCAGTTTGGCTAATTAACTAAATTACACTGCCATTTCTTCAGAGCAGTGACATTACAGTGCGTTACAGTGACTTACTCCTCACAGCATGCCTAGCAACGTCCCTTAACCGTTAAAAAAAATCACTTTAATGCACTGCCTTTGGCTTATAGCTTATTATGTTGCAATTTCTTAAAAGAGATAAAGAGAGGTCAGTGCATTGTGAGCGACACGTGGATATTCTCTGCTTAGCTCTAAGTAGAAGCTTTTTATAGTTGCGGCTGCACAGGGGGAATGCGTTCAGTCAATGTCTCCAGTTAAGTAAGGGTAAAAGCCTAGCATTTAGTGTAAGACCATCTGCTGTGCAATCACTAGAGTTGTATTGACCACTAAGATTAGATTTGCCATTTGCTGGGAAAGTGCTGTTTGGATCGGAGGCAGGTGTACAACTGTTTATCATTCTCAGACCTGCAGACCCCGCAAGCGAAAACAGGGCCGAGGGGAACGAGATGTATGTGTGTGTCTGTGTAGGTGTTTCCCCAATGTTTACACTACACTAAACTGTTTACCACTTTGAGTCCTCCGCACGATTCTCAGGTGAGCATATTCTCCATTTCTAAACGCCTAAAACTGAATAAGTTGGTTTTTAGTTACAGCAGGTGTGCATGTTTGTATCTCCGGAACCGAAATCGTCATCTCCCTTGGCTTCCTTCAGTATTTTGTCCAGTAGATGGTAATCTTCACCCTGTCTTAGAGCTGACAGCACTGTAAGCCCAGCTGCAGGAGGATGAAGACATCTGTCTTTGCTTTTCAATCAGCTTCCTCACACAAACGCTTCCCGCCTCTTTTGTTTGCGTTCATGTTTTTTCATTTGACGGAGTCTTAGAGGGATCAAATAAAGCAGCATGCATGAGAAGATTTTTTTTTTCTGTTTTGTTTTTTGTGTGCGTGTATGTTGTTTTCTATCAGTGAGGCTTCTTCCCAATTTTTCCAATTTTTCAGTGGGATTAGAGAGGGGAGTGATGGCTTTGCTCACTGGCAGACGTATCATAAAGCTACGGCTTAGACGAGTCACCGGAGCCACAAAGAAACCGGCACACCTCTAAAACCCCTCCACATGCATACACGCACACACACACAGCCGTAAGCTGTCACACACACACACTTGATACAGTGAGGACCGGGTGAGCAGAGGGACATAGAAAGGAGGAGTAGAACAGAACAGAAAGTAAAGTCTGCTTGTAAACATCCCTGTAAACTGTTAAGTGCAACTCTGTTCTTGGACCCTATCAGTGCCAAAGCGGCACTTTGCCAGCCCATTATATTATACTGCAGTTATACTGTAGTCAACACTAAAGAGTTTTTCTTCTAAACTTTGAAACACTCTTCGTTGTGCTTTTATTTGTGGTTACAAAGAAAATAATCTTTCTTTGCTAATAATTTTTAGTTTGAAATTTTGGAGTTTAGTAAGTTTTACTTAAATTTTTTATCTTTAGATTTTACTTTTTTGTGTACTTTATTCAGCAAGAATGCATTAAATGAAAAAAAAAATCTAAAATCTTGGAAAAGAAAGCATTGTGGTTTCAACAAAATATCAAAATATTAAGCAGCACAACTGTTTTCAACATTGGTAATAATAAGAAATGTTTCTTGATCCCCAAATCAGCATATTACCATATTAGATTTCTGAAGAATCATGGGACACTCAAGCTTGTAAGAGTAAGGACTGTTGAAAATTCAACTTTGACATCACATGAATAAATAGCATTTTAAATTGTAATAAAATTTCACAAAATACTATATTTTGAATAAATAAATGCAGCCATGGCAAGAGTAAGAGGCTTCTTATATTATTATTATTAATTAATAATAATAATAATACATGTAAAATAATAATAAATGTATTAATAGTTATTTTTATTTTTATTATAATTATTATTATCATCATTATTATTTTAAATATGTATGAATTATGTATTATTATTATTATTATTATCGTCATCTTTATTTTTATCGTTGTTATTATACATATTTGATATTATATAGGCCTAATTAAATATTCAGGCTTCCAACTGAGTCAGGACTCCAAATGAAACTTCTCAAATTTAGAGAAATTCTAAAACTTCTGAAATGTATTTATTTATTTTACTTTGACTTTACTTAGTTAATATACAGTAAGATTTTCAGAACTCATACAATACATACCATTATTATTAAAATAAAATATGTAATAATTGAATAAATGAAGAAAAAAGAACAAGAATTTGATTACATAAAATTTCAGGGTTTTTTCCCAATGTGTCCAAACTACACTAGCAACAATAATGTGTCTTAAAACACATTACTCTTCTTTCAAAACATGTTTATTGAAGATGTCTCCCATGTCAGGTAAGCGGCTCCTGTGGGAAGACAGTTCTCATTTGTAAAGAGGGACATCAAAGCGCTGCAGCTCTGCATTAGTGAGTCAGGGAGAGCGGGACTGTTTATCCTTTGCACAGGCGGTACATATGAATGCGACTGTGTGCTTCTTTCACAAGCTAATGCTGAATAAATCTTCATCCCATTTAATTATACTACAAAGTCTTTCACCTCAGCCCTTCACGCAAGCCTTTTGAAGCGTGTGTGTTTGTGCGGAGATGAGAGTCACTTTTAATTTTTTGCTCTGGGACGAGTGTCTCTCTGAGAGACACAGGGGAGGGACCGAGGGACAACACTCCTGGCTAACTCTGATCTGAGACTGTGGCAGTGTGTACTGTATGTGTGTGTGAGAGAGAAAGAGACAGGGAGAACTGGGGAGGGAAAACAATTCACTTTCAATAAACATCACGCTTTTCACTCAGACACAGGTAGGATTTTTCAGATCCATAATTCATGGTATTTTTTTCTAGGTGTCTCCCAGAGAATAAGAATGCTCTTTATTTGAGACCGTACAGCGTTTGCACGGGGGTTAACGCATGACAACGTTCAGCGCACATTTAGACTTCAAACACACAGCCAGTCGAGGGTGTCACGTTTTAATGCATCCTTTCGGGGGAAAATAACATAAGCACAGCTACAGGCACAATGTCATCTGCACTGTCAAATCCTACAGGAGAGGCACTGCATGCACTACTGTATTTAGTCATGAGGGAGGGAGGAAAAGAGAGAGAGAGAGAAAGGCATTGATGAGAGTGCAGTCTCAGTTGAATGGGTGCAGAGCTTTTGTGTGTGTTGTGTACTTCAGTCTGATTAGTTTGTGATATGCAAACTATGGCATTTTCCATTTCTAAGGCAACATACAGCACACTAACTGTGTGCATCACGTGCATGTTGAGTTGAATCAAGGTTGTCCAGATAGAAAAGCATCTGTTGTTGTTCTTTGTTTCTGTTGTTGAACGCCGCGCACAAATGACGTCGCTGTCGACCGGCTTACGTCACTTCTTAGTACACACTCTCGGTGCGAATGCAACCCTTTAAATGGTACTGGGAAATAGTTCGTGCAAAATCGTCCCAGTACTTTAGTACTGTACATTTAGTTCTGGAACTAAAGCGGTGCGAAAGGCCCTTTTGTTAAAAGAACACGCCTGTGGCTCTCCCAGATTTTTAATATAACTGGAGTGCTCTCTTTATACAATGAGCATTCATACAGAATCTGAAACCACCAATTGGAAAGTTTGTGGATTGGTAAAAATTAAAAGGGTGAGTGAAAAGATTTATCACAAGGGAACATATATATAAAGGAACATTCTAAAAAGTGGTTGTTTCCTGTCACAACCTTGAAAATGAAAATGCAGATTTTTGTCCAAAAAATTATTTTCTTTTCTATGTTGTACATCTCTTCTCTCTTCAGGAAGTTTTCTTTCTGTCAGCAGCTTCTTTCTGTAAATGTTAATGTTAATAATAATAATAATAATAAGGAGAAGAAGAAAATTACATTTACTGTTGTTGTTGTTGTTACTATTATTATTATATTTTATCTGATTACTAAACCTAAAAAATCAAAAAAGATAACTCTATGAAGTATTAAAAGAATAATAATAATAATGTTGTTGTAAGAAATATGTTCTTTATATAAATAATTATTGTAGAATTATTCTATATTATATACATGATAATTTTATATTATATGCATAATAAAAATAATGATAATAATAATAATGTTGTTGTTGTAAGAAATATTATCTTTATATAAATAATTATTGTAGAATTATTCTATATTATATACATGATAATTGTATATTATATGCATAATTATTATTATTATTATTATTAATTAACATTAAAAAGATAACTCTATGAAGTATTAAAAGAATAATAATAATAATGTTGTTGTAAGAAATATGTTCTTTATATAAATAATTATTGTAGAATTATTCTATATTATATACATGATAATTGTATATTATATGCATAATTATTATTATTATTATTATTATATTATTAACATTAACATTTACAGAAAGAAGCTGCTGACAGAAAGAAAACTTTTTATATATATTTTCATTTATATAAATACTATTATATAATTATTATATATTATGTACATAATAATTATATATTATATGCATAATAATAACAATTTTATTATAATAATAATAATTATTATTATTATTATTGAATAAGTTAAACTTATTGTAATTAAGTTAAACTTATGCTTTTAATATATTAAGTTATTTTTTATTAATAAGCTATATTAATTTGAATAATAATTTATATTAACAAGTTTCTCTCACATAAAAATTAAGTTTCTATTATATAATATAATACCAAATTAATAATAAGAAGCTTATTTTATAATAGAAATGTAACTTAATTTCCAGTTATTTTACACCTATTTATACTATTTGCAGTTTTCACAGTATTAATGGTTATTTATACAATAAAATATTCAGCTGCCTTTATATTTTAGGAGATGTGTCCCACATAAGTGGATTATCATATTTGGGGGTCCATGACATCAAAGTTTGAAAACACCTGTTAACCAAAAAACCGAAAAAAAATTATGTTGGCTATAACGGTTGTCAGTAAATATCAAACACAGATCAGTGTGTAAATACATTCAACCCCATCCGCAATGTCTTTGCTCTGTTCCTTCCTGTCCAGCAGAATCTATCAGATCACTGTTTGCTTTGTTATGTCCTCAGGTTTTATGGGTTAATGAACTGTCATCTTCATGGCAACTTGTGAACCTGCGCGAAGGTTACCCCAGTGACGGCACGCAAAGCCCGTGTCATCTTAAGTCGCCGCTGATGTCAGTCACACTGAAAGTCATTACCCAGAAGCACTTAGGAGCACGCCTCCTGTCTTAGCAGGTAAATCGTCTGTAATTGTGTGGTACGGCCGATCAGACGTAACGCTCATCCCATTTGTGCCTCGTTGTACTCATGCAGCTCACGTAAGTGGAGTTATTTACAGTCGTTTATCTGTGTTGGTTGCTTTTCGTTATTTTCAATGGGGTTTCCACCTCATTTGTCTCTGTTAAGGGTGACCTTTGATCTTGAGTTGTATTATATTCCTCTTGTTCTGCATTTTCTTTCAGTAGCCAGCTTGAGAAGGACACTTAAAGGAATAGTTCACTCAAAAGTTTATACCTTCCCTGCTGAAAACAAAAGATATTTTAAGCCAGTCTTAGATGGTTTAAGCTGGTCTCCCAGCCTGGCAATCTGGTAGCCTTTTAGCTGGTCGGCCAGCTGAAAAGTATCCAAAACATTGTTCCTTGAACAAAATAACCATAATTACCCCATGATTTTAGGGTTAAGGCCAGGTTAGCATTCTGATTGGATGGCAAAAAATGTTGATCTAAGAATGTACTACTGTTCAAAAGTTTTGGTCAGTAAGATTTTTTTTTATGTTTTTGAAATAAGTCTTTTATGCTCAGCAAGGTTGCATTTATTTGATCATAAATGCAGTAAAACAGTATGGTTGTGAAATATTATTTCAATTTGAAATACGTCATTACTCCAGTCACATGATTCTTCAGAAATCATTCTAATATTCTGATTTGGTGCTTAACAAACATTTCTTACTGTTACCGACAGTAGCGTTCACAGACCTATGGAGGGGCAGGGGCTAAGCGACGTTGCTAAGGCATAATCGCAGTCCGGGGAGAGGGGGGGGGTCGCCCTCGGTAGAAATCGTGGTCCAGGGGCACATAGACCGGACCGAAAGGGCAATTTACCATTGGCGATTAATGGGCCTTCCCCACTGACCCAACTACACATGGTTGATGTATTTATTTTCTTTCATACTGTGTAATACAGTATTCACCACCACAAGTGCTTACAGTAAAAAAAAAAGTTTGGTTTCAATCTTGCTTTCGTGTTTACCGTTAATTTTTCAAAAACACTCTGCCAATTACTTTCAGACTTGTACAGAAATGTACAGAGGAACTCATGAAAGACAAGCTTTAGGTTTTGAATAACTGTGTGCATATGATATATCCAAAAATATAATATTATGGCAAAGGTGTTTGCAATGTACTGTAAGAAAAATGTTTGCTTTTGAGATGTGTTTGTGATATTTTGAATGCAGTGCTTCATTTTGCAAGAGATGAAAGGCATTTTGCATTTTGTGTGTGCAATTCTTGGATTTGTGTGTAAAGTTTTGAAAAAAGAAGCAAAGTTGTGAACGTGTGTAAGCGGTTTTAAAAAACTGTAATTTCTTTTAAAAAAACACTTACTGACCCTAAACTTTTAAATGGTAGTGTAGCTCTAAGAACTACTTGGACAGTAAGGCAATAGTTTCGCAAGTCGTGTTGGGCTAGAAAGGATATTCACCTAAAATCCTAAATACACAGTAGAAACTCCAAAAAAGTCAATTACCAGTTTAAGTGGCTACAAGGATGATCACGTGTCTGGGTGCGAAGCAGTGGCTAATGTGTGCAGCGTGTGAACATGATGTTCTCAGTGAGACAGCAGGGCTCTCTGCTCTGAGCTCTTATAAAAGCAGCACATTACTGCTGACACAAAAAGTGTCACAGACAAGGGGAGAGCAGAAAGAACGACAGGAGAATCACTCTCACCATCTCCTGCTCTTTCTCTGTGCAACACCAGTGTGCTGCATCTGCCTTATGGAGCACAGGTGTGACAGCACTGACACTTTTATTACCACACCATCAGTTCCGTGTCATCTCCTCACATTTTTAGGTCTTTGCATCTCGCCCCCTCTTTCTCTCTCTATTTTCAGTCCTTTTTCGAGCATCGACGGGTCACTTTTACCATTATCAACTCGCTACTTTAAACCCATTTTCGTGATTGTTTTTTATTTAACTCCCCTGTAGTATGAGGACCACCATTTAGAGCCCAAAACTGTCATTCTCTTGATTTAACAAGTGTGTAGCTTTGAACCTATTTTGTGTCTTCCCTCACACTCCATGATCTCTCTCTCTCTCATCATGGAAGGTAATAATTCTGTGCCCTGTGTGTGAGTTCGGTGGTTGGTGTATAATAAAGCTATTGTCATGAGCCTTCATGCTGTGTATATACGATGTGTGTGTGTGTGTGTGTGTGTGTGTGTGTGTGTGTGTGTGTTTTGAGTGAAGACTGCAGGGAGGTCTGAACGCATATCATTTCCTCTCCAGTCATTTGTAATAGACAGTCAATATGTCTCTCTTCAAAAGTCTCTCTTTTTCTTTCCATCTTATTTTTGCTCACTCATTCACCTAGTTCTCTCAGTTGAAGAGCAACATTGCCCCCTGTAGGCCAAGTGCTGTTGGCTTGCATGAGTCTTTAGTTGGGAAGTGATGAGATAGGTGTATTATGTGGAAGCCCATTTCCACCACATAAGAAAAAAAAAACGTCATGCTCTGGTAAATCTAAATTATGACATAGAATCATAATTATGACAGAAAATAGTTGAAACTATAAGATAAAAAGTCATAATTAAGACATTTCGACTACATAATTTTGACATTTTGTGTCATAATTATGACTTAGTATCGCGTTTTGTCAAAATTAGGACTTGTCTTCTTGTAACTTTGACTTTTTGCCATAATTTTTTTTTTTTTAAATCATAAATAAGACAGTATCTTAGTATAACCAAAGCATGCTATTTTTTTCTTATGTGAAGGAAAGAGGAGGAAAGAACCTAACCTGCCAAATCTTCATATTTTCACAAGATCAACAGCGCTACAGACACATGTAACCTCTTCAAAACATTCAATTCTCTACTCTGTCCCCCTCCACCACCTCCCACCACTTCTATAACAGCTGATGATTTCGCCACATTCTTCACAGACAAAACTAGAACAATCAGTAGTCAGTTCTCAGTTCCACACACACACAAACTCAAACCAACCGCATCCACGCCTAAAACTTCCCCCTTCTCCTTCTGTCCCCTCACTGAGCTAACCAGTCAGGTTTCAGGAGTGGCCCTTCAACTGAGACTGCGCTACTGTCAGATTTGCCCTGCGGATTGCAAAAGCTGATTCCAAATCATCAGTTCTTATTTTCTGGATCTATCTGCTGCTTTTGACATGGTGAATAATCAGATCCTCCTGTCTACCCTCTCATCACTAGGCATCACAGGGATTCCACTTTGCTGGTTTGAATCCTATCTCACTGGTAGGTCTTTCAGGGTGGCCTGGGGTGGGCAGGTATCCAAAGCACATCAACTGGTCACTGGGGTTCCTCAGGGATCAGTTCTTGGACCCCTCCTCTTCTCCATATACACTACATCACTGGGACCCATCATACAGGCACATGGTTTCTCCTACTATTGCTATGCTGATCACACACAGCTCTATCTCTCATTTCAATCGGATGATCCAATGGTAACTGCACGGATCTCAGGTTGCCTAGTGGACATCTAGGCATGGATGAAAGAACATCACCTACAGCTCAACCTGGCTTCAGAATGCAGCGGCACGACTGGTCTTTAACGAGCCCAAAAGAGCACACGTCACACCTCTCTTTATCTCCCGGCTGCCGATTACAGCTCGCATCAAGTTCAAGACACTGATGCTTGCATATAAAACAGCCTCAGGCTCAGCACCCGCCTACTTCCACTCACTCTTACGAATCTACATCCCCTCCAGAAGTCTGAGATCCACTAGTGAGCGACGCCTCGTGGTACTATCACAAAGAGGCACAAAATCACTTTCCAGAACATTCTTGTTCACCATTCCTGGTTGGTGGAATGATCTTCCAACCCCTATCCAGAATGCTGATTCCCTGACATTTTTCAAGCGACAGCTGAAAACTCACCTCTTTCGTCATTATCTGACTTCATCCTAAAAATCTTTTTCTCTTTTCTTTCATCTTTCTCTGTCTAGCTTGTACTTATTTGAACAATGCTTGAAACTTGGTATGACGAACACTTCCTCTGTCTATTTGCCTCTTTTAAGATGAATCGCTTGATGTATTCCCCAATTGTAAGTCGCTTGGTAAAAGCATCTTCTAAATTAATAAAATGTACATGTAAGAACAGAAAGTGTGTGTGTGTGTGTGTGTGTGTGTGTACAGGTTTATATATCCTGGTGGGGACTTAAACCTGACTACACACAGACTCATGGGGACTCGTGTCACGGTGGGGACCTAAATTGTGGTCCCCACGGGTACAAAAGCTTATAAATCATACAGAATTACGTTTTTTGAAAATCTAAAAATGCAGAAAGTTTCCTGTGAGGGGTAGGTTTAGGGGTAGGGTTGGTGTAGGGCAATAGAATATACGGTCTGTACAGTATAAAAACCATTACGCCTATGGAGAGTCCCCACAAGGATAGCTGACCAGACTGTGTGTGTGTGTGTGTGTGTGTGTGTGGTGGTGGAAATGGGATTCCATGAGTACATTTTCTTTTGACGTTTCTTTTGACTGTTGTTTTATAGAGAGCTGATGATGTATTTGATCTCCCTACCCATAAGTCTAACTTTCATATAAACCTTTTCTATTTTTTATTATTATTATTATTATTATTATTATTATTATTATTATTAGGGCCTATGTCGTATATTTATTAAGACCGTTTTTAAAGTCGGTCCTCACAATGTGGATGATCTCAGGATCTACTATCTTTGTGGAGTCATTTGGTCCAAATAGTGTCTGCTAAACCTGACCCAGACATACAAATACACTCACAGAGAGATGATGGGTATGCAGCAGGACCAAATTACCTGAGAATAAACTATTTCCTGCCATTTTTGAGATGGCCTGTAACTGCTGTGTCATCAAAGAACTGGCTCTAAATAGTCACTGCAGCTGCTTCAAGTACAGTATGTTCAGCATGCAACAGTTTGAACTTCAAATCACGAAGACCTTCAGCTAGTGTACAATCTTACCTCCTAATAGAACATCAATATTTAAAGGGATAGTTCACCCTCACCCTCATGCCTTTCAAACCTGACTTTCTTTTATATATGGAACACAAAAGAAGAAATTTTAAACTGTCTCAGTGATTGTTTTTTCTGTCTGTCTGTCTCTCTTTCTCTCCATAGAGTGAATATCTGTGAGGCCCAATGTTCTTGAGGATGGGTAAATGATGACAGATGATTGCAGGCTCTGCAGTTAACTGTAATGGTGAATGGTGGTACCAGTGTTTGGAAATTAAACTGTCACTTTTAGAGCCTTTTAGTTGCATACAGTATGTCATTATAGGAAATTTAGTGTACATTTTTCCATTTATTTATTTATTTCCATTTATTCCGTTTATTTTATCTGTATGTTCACTCAAACTAAGGCTCTTTTGATTTTTTAAAGTGCACTGAGAACAAAATGTGAAACCCCTAGAATAACCAGTGAGAATTTAGTAGAGTCTTTATTTTGCACACCACTCATGCACTACAAACGTGCAATTCAGGCATGTAGCTTGCTCAAGAAAGCTGCTTGACAGTCAGAATGTGTTTCCCCAGACTTCAAGCTACAGTACAAGATTGCACCTTTGCAGATTTTACTATGATCCTTATAGATACAGTGAGTGGAGCCAGTGCATCTTACACATCTGACACTAAACTTTCTACCCTTCTATCCAAGATAAAAATAAATTACATTTCAAAATATTAAAATCTAAAACAGGTATTTTATACTGTAATAATACTGTATATAACAGTATTACTGTATTTTTGAAAGAAAAAAAATGTAGCCTTGGTGAGCATAAGAGACTTCTTCCAAAAGCATTAAAATCTTACTGCTGAAGCTCACATTCAAGTTTTATGAGAAATACAAGGCATATCCAGGAATTGATTCCTATTTGCCTCCTTTTATGCATTCTAGGCTTAAGAACAGATGTTCATGTAGACAACTGCATAAAAAGACAGCCGGTATTTTGTCTCATTGACCACCATGAATACACGGGGTTCCAAGGCTCAGAAGTTTGGATTTTGCCCAGAGCAACATCCGAATGTATCAAAGTGATACTGTGATCTAGATAGCGAGAGTTCAAGAAGCATAGCAACACAATCCATCACTTGTCCACCCTATTCTGTGCTCCAGTGTTTTGATGGAGATGCTCATATTCAGCATCCGTTTCACATGGGATACAGATGCATAAACGCTGCTCCACAGAGGATAACATAAACAGAGAAATGCAAGGCAGAGAAAATGATTTCGTTCTCCTTCATCCATACAGACATTTTGTTCGCCCAGTCGCTGACACAGAGAGGGCAGAGAGCACAGAGGATCAGCTATCACAGCCATTATCAGGAAGCCTCTAGTTCTTCCTTGTCTGAATAAATGAAAATGCACCCACACATTTGTTATGTTTCACTTGCTGTTGATAATAATATATGTTGAAAAAAGGAAAAAGAAATAATATCTGCTTTTTCTTGGCACACACATATGCATGCAAGCACACGCGCTTTTCTCTCAGCGCTCTGTTTCTCTCAAGTATAAAGGAACATAATACAATGGCACACGTCAATCACATAAATAGGGCAGAAATATGTCAACTTGATTATTCTTTTAACAAGCACCACAATCACTGCCTTATTTTCTTCAGTCAGTGTGACACTCCAAAATGTCAAATTACCATACATGACACAATCAAATTTATTTATTTGTTTTTCAATTGAGCGTAATGAGCAGCTTGCATTGTTTGATTTCTTATCTTCTGCATGTTAGCATTAGGTCTCTTTGCTTTTTGCTTTGCTTTTGATTCATGTTCCCATTAACAACAGAAATGCTACGGCTATATGGTACTGCTCACAAAGTGACTCCAAAAACATGTTTGGACACTTAACGGAATAGTTCACCCAAAAATGAAAAAATGCTGAAAATGTTGCTTTGCTTTTGATTCATGTTCCCATTAACAACAGAAATGCTATGGCTATATGGTACTGCTCACAAAGTGACTCCAAAAACATGTTTGGACACTTAACGGAATAGTTCACCCAAAAATGAAAAAATGCTGAAAATTTACCTACCTTCAGGCCATCCAAGATGTAGATGAGTTTGTTGCTTCATTGTCACAGATTTGGAGAATTTTAGCATTACGTACATTACTTGCTCACCAATGGATCCTTTGCAGTGAACGGGTGCCGTCAGAATGAGAGTCCAAACAGCTTATAAAAACATCACAATAATCCACAAGCAATCCACATGACTCCACTTTATCAACTATCATCTTGTGAAGTAAAAAGCTGCATGTTTGTATGAAATGTTGGAAAAATGGAAAAATTTGTCTAGTCTGAATCAGGAGAGAAATATGCACCGATCAAGCACTGTTTACAAGCGGGGAAAAATGTATGTGGATTTTGATATGAGAGGACTACAGGAGATTGACTTTTTCACTGGAGGAAGCATTATTATGGATTGTGGACTGGCATTTTGGTCAGAAGCAATGGTTTAAAATTTAAAAAAAACTTTTTTTCTCTCTCTCTCTCTCTCTCTTTATCTAATGCAATAACATTCATACAGCTTTAAGTGTGGCTTAAGGTTCCAAATATTTATTTTAAGTAAAAAGCTGCATGTTTGTATGAAATGTTGGAAAAATGGAAAAATTTGTCTAGTCTGAATCAGGAGAGAAATATGCACCGATCAAGCACTGTTTACAAGCGGGGAAAAATGTATGTGGATTTTGATATGAGAGGACTACAGGAGATTGACTTTTTCACTGGAGGAAGCATTATTATGGATTGTGGACTGGCATTTTGGTCAGAAGCAATGGTTTAAAATTTTTAAAAAACTTTTTTTCTCTCTCTCTCTCTCTTTATCTAATGCAATAACATTCATACAGCTTTAAGTGTGGCCTAAGGTTCCAAATATTTATTTTAATCCAGTTTTAAATTCAATTATTTTGAATAAATTCAGTAGCATTTTAGCAAGCTGTACTTGTATATATGCAATGATTAAGGTTCATGGCTAATTGGGCTTTATTAATTGTAAAGGCCTTCTCAGGCTTCTGAAAACACAGCAATGCTTTTGCAGGTTCTGCTCAAACAGATTGCTTGCTGCACATTAACTCCCACATTCAGCCTGTGAGTCACGTTGAAAACCTTGAGATAGTGGATAGTGAATGCATTTCACATCAAAACAAAGAACGTAATAGAGTGCATGAATACACAACCAAAACCACAAAATGAAATCAAATATTTGATAGAAATGTTAACCTAGGTGACAGGAGTTTGAGAAACATAAAAATATAAACACTTTTGACAGCTTGTGAATGAAACTTTTAAAAAATTGCACTTTTGACATTAACTTTGTCTATATCAAAAATTAACAGTCAAAGTAAAGGAAAGACAAAGTTGATGAAAAATGTTACCTTTTAGTTTGAGATTTTGTAAAACGTCACAGTGTATGTAAGGTAATTTATTTACACAGGTGACGGTGACTATGCTTGTTCTGGGTAATTAAACTTCTGTACTGACCCTCATTCCAAACTGATGTGACTTTCTTTCATCTGTCTAAAACAAAAGGAGAAATTCTGATATTTGTAATGGTCACTCTTTTCGGTCACACTTTTTATTTTTTGGGGTGAACTATCCCTTTAAGAATTTCTCAATTTGTTTCATGGAAGAGAAAAAGTCAAACATTTTAAAAAGTCTGTAGCCTATAGGCATTGTCCTAACCATGGCAGCACCAGGGAAAGTGTGTGTAAACACTTGTCTGTGTGTGTCCATTGTGCTTTGTCTTCTATTACGCTGTTATTTTTAAGCATGGGAGGCATCACATTATGTCTGTTTCTCTGTGTAATGTATTTAATGACACAGTGCACTTTCTTTCCTTTTGAGCCATTACCAACCTCTAAATCCACTAAAGAAACTCCAAAGGTCACACCACCATGACAACACGCTCTTCACCCCCAGCCCGAGGTCAGCGTGCGCCGGGGAAAGACTGTTAATGATATGCTTCTTGTGACATTAATAATAAGCTTCCTATTTAGTTGTACCATGTCATTTAATGCTGTTCTCATCACTTTGTGGTGCATCATTGCATATAAATATGGTAATATTTTGTGAGATGGCAAAAAAACCTGATCAAATGAGCAATGCAGTTCCATCAATAGGTGCTTTTTCAGATATCGTTCTCTTAAACCTTTTACTGTCCTGTATTTTCTGTGTCAATCTATATTTCTATTAACCTCTTTTTGTCACTTCTTTGGACACTTTAAAAAAAGTGGTTCTCTTTCTAAAATGGGAGGTCTTGGAGAGGCCCAAAATTGCATGTCTATGACAATAACATAGACTTTTCATTAGCTAACCAATCAGAGCCCATCGCCTATTTCTGAGGGCGGGACTTCATAAAAGCAGGTAAATTATGTGAAAAATAATGCGTTTTTTTTTTTTAAACGAAGCATTAACACATGTTAGACTGCACCCCATAAACACAATCAAGCCTAGAAAAAAAACAGTGAACCACCCCTTTAAAGCAAAAATAACTATATTGTTATATATACTGTTATCGTGAAATAAAATTACTCATATTGTGATATAATATTTTGGTCATATCGCCCACCCCTAATATGATTAATTTAATGTAGTTGACCAGCTAAACTGATTTACTTCAGCCAGTAACTCAAAAATCAGACTGATCTCAACTTATAACTCATCAGTTCAACATGAATCAGGTCAACTGATTCATTACAAAGAATCTGTTGAATAGAAAAAAAAATGTGTCTCACAAATGAGACATCACTTAATTATAACCCAGGTTTAAAATATAACTTTTAGCACCCAATAAATCTTAAAAAGCATCATAGAACAAATTAATGAATGCAGATAAATTATAGTAAGGGTGTTTGTTGTATCAAGAGGTACTGTAATGAAGATCTTAATGGCACCCAAAAAAAAAAACTTGATGAAACCATGTGAGCGCTATTGAAGTTACTTTATATTTTCCATATTTACAGGGATTGAAGAAAACTTCATAAAGTGAAGTGAAGCTGAAATTCTCTCCTCAGCTCCATTTCTTTTCGCTCGCTCTCTCGCGCTCTCTCTGATAGACCTGCCTTGAGGTGTTCTGTAATAACTGAGAGGATGAAAAAAAGTGAACTGGAGCACCTGTCCCCATTTTTTCCTTTCCGCCCTGCACTGCTCTCCTTTCTAGCATTCAGTTCATTTCAGAGGTAATGATCCCTCCTCTCCACTTTAAAGGGAGAGACAGAGAGAGGACAAGAGTGTGCTAGGAGTTCGCAGGGAGGGCAGGTTAGTGAAAAGACCTTATCCTGTTTTGTACTGGAGGAGGAGAGGGGCTGCATCTGCTCACATACGAGCATGTCCATCCTTATTTCCCTGCCAGCCCATGCAGCAAGACTCCATTAAAGAGTGGAGAAGAGAAAAAGAGAGAGATAAAAGAGGTGATGTGAACATGATGTCCTTGCATTCTCTAAGTGATCTCTGGTGCCCTTCTTCCCTTTTCATACCCAGCCTTATAGGATAATAGCATGCCTCTGATTCAATGCCTGAGAAAAGAGGTTTAGGAAGAGAGACAGAAAGAGAGACTGAAAGGATAGGAAGGGTCAATGGGATACCTATGGCTCTGGACAAAAAATAATAAAAAATTTTTTTTTTAAATAATAATTCTTGAAGCTGAAGGAGGTGATGAATAGAAGTCCATGTTACCTTGTCCTAGAAAGAAATGCAGAAAGTAAGTATCAGGAATGTGGTGGTGGTTGGAGTGAATGGATAAGAGGATAATTGCTCACTTCTTTTTCCTTGATGAGATTCTTCCACTCACACTGGTAACCGGTCAATGTCCAGCTCACCACACTCTCACTGGAAGTTTTGTCCAATTTTGCATTACTTTTATTCCAAACGGTACCTAACTACATCAATAAAACATCTTTAGCGGGTGAGGAGGAGGAAACATTTTGTGGTTCATATCAAGAAAAAAAGTGCTTTTATCCAGGCATCCAAATTTTTCTCAGAAAATGGCATAATTTACTGAGATCAGGTTTTGGTGTGAACAGGTGTTTAGGCATTTTAGAAAGAATAGGCATTCGGGAAGGCTTTTAAGCACTTTACATTTAATTGATTCATTCATTTGTTGATTGGCTTTAACGTATTTAAAATATTTTTAAAGTTTCTCAGTTAAATATGTTACCTTTCAGTTAAAAATATTTAAATATATCTATTTTTTTCCCAAGCAGGATCACAATCCACAATCTAATCACAAATTGTATGTGTGTTGGTTTTTATGACTCTTTTGCCATATAAAAGATAAATGAAAAAAGATAAATGATTTATCTAATTCTGTATTTTTTATTAATTATTTAAAACTGTGATGCTCAACATATAAACAGAATCTTCTGCAGTGTTCTTGATCACTTTAATCAGCAGCAGCTGTCCATACATTCAAGAATTTAAATAAACTTTTAAGTCAGTTGCTCATTGGGAAGGCAGATATATTTTAGGCACCATACTGGACCACTCTCTTTTAAACCATTTTTACTGGTTATGTAATAACTGACTTTATTTGTTTTAACTTCATTTGCAACATAACTACACATATGTGGTGTACAGGATAGAGGATTTTTATGGACTGTGCTTTAGGACTTACTAGACGTGTAAGCACACGGTCACGCACACATTCACACTTAAATCCCTTTTACTTGATTATAGGTTGCATGGAACGGTGAGATTGTATTAGTAAATCACATTGTGCATGCTCTTGTGTGATCTAAGGCAGCACTCAGAGCCCATGGAGAGCATTATTACACATGCTTACAGCACACATAAACTACCGGCACTCACCGTGTTCTATTTCAAAACTAGTCCAACTGTGAGTGACTGTGGGAGGATAATAACAGTCAGGCTTCATAAAAGGGCTCAGTAATGGGTTGTATAAGTCTTCATGAAGTCTCGAAAATGAAACCAGTAATGTGTAACACATTTCCATGTGAGTGGTGTCCACAATTGCAAACTGTTTCAGTGGACCATCTGACCTCCGTCTGGAACTTTAAGGTTTATTTTCTCTGCACACACACACACACACGTGTGCGCATAAACACTCACAGGTGCGTATACGAACTCGCAACATATGTGATGCCATAAATCTAGACAAACAATGGCTAAGGCAAAGGCAGAAAGCAAAATGAACAGTGGGTTTAAATCAGAGCCGTCTATGTATCTTGAATACAGATTTTCTTTCAATCCCTGCAAAGAAAGGATGAAAGATACAATCCAAACTCAGTCTCGCTTCCAAAAAATATACATATGAATGGACTTATCATGATTAGAACTCACTTCCACCGAAAGGCACGTGTATGTGTGTGGATGTGAATGTGTGTGTGTTCTGTAGGGTCTGAAATAGCAGTGCAGGCTGGGAAAGGCAAGCAGAGTTTATAGAGTGATATTATCAGTTTACGGCTGTACATCATCTCCCAAATCAAATCACCCCCCAGGGGGCTTTTCCCTGGCCTGCCCCCCCGCCTCGGGCCCCTCTCA
>NW_015630348.1:3745639-3801616 GCF_001515625.1 Sinocyclocheilus rhinocerous | reverse complement strand
CTGGCCGGCCCCCCCCCCCCCCCGCTTCGGGCCCCTCTCAGAGATGGAGCTTTTTCATTTCCGTAATCGCCTTGCTGCCAGATGCCGCCTTAGCTGCCAAGAGCCCACAACTCCATTACTGCGGTGACAGTATGTGTATATGCGCGAGTGTGTATATGTATATGTGTGTGACCATCAGAGAATCAGTCCCACAGGAGACAGACGCGAACAGTTTATGACTTCGGATACCTATAGAGTGAGATTTTCTGAGGCTCATTTAGACAAAATGGGAATGGGAAGCAACATACCGAAAGACAATGGTTAAAGTAATAGTTCACCTGAAAAATGAAAATTCTGTCATCATTTACTCACCCTTGTGTCATTTCAAACCAGTATGATTTTATTTCTTGTGTGAAACACAAAAAGGGAAACCGTTTTCCATGCTAAAGTACATTACAAGTAAATAAGTAAATACAATAGCACCATTAAAGGTCCATATGATTTATGCTCTATATTCCAAGTCTTCTGAAGTCATACAATATCTTTTGTTTGAGGAACAGACTGACATTTAAGTTGGCTGAAATTACATTAGAGAAGTATGGATTTCCTTTTTGCAAACAAATCTATTTAAATATTTTCAAGGAATCAGTTGATCCAATTTCCGACCTGTTTCTCCTAGTGTTATTTGAATATTTTTTTTAATACAATTATAATTTTTTATTAATATTTAAAAAATTTAAATTTTCATTTTATTAGCTATTTTTATATTTCAAAATAGTTTTACTTTCTTTTTATTTCATCATTATATCACTTACAGTTTTATTTCAGTTCATAATTTTAGTACTTTGGCTTCAATTTCTTTCAAAGCAAGCAACATTTCAAATTTTTGTTTAGTTTAAGTTGTTTGTGTAATATTTATATTTTTATTGTATTTCTGCTTTATTTAACTTAATGTAGTTTTTTTAATAACTACAATATTGTTTCTCAAACAAAGCACCCATGTGGCTTCAGAAGACTTGAACTATAGTGCAAGAGATTTATGTGAATCACTTTTATGTGTCCTCATTTTTTATGTTTGCATTGAAACTGCAGCACAATCTTTAAAAAATCTAATTTTGTCTTCCATCTGAGAAAGAAAGACATGAGGGTGAGTAAATGATGACAGAATATTATTTCTGGGTGAACTGTTCCTTTAAGGACATTTGTCTGTGTTTCTTTTTGAGAATTGTTTCATTTGTGTGTCACTAATCTTGCAGAAGAAAGAGTTCTGGTATTCCCAAATGGAAGTTCCTGAGGTTGTAAAATTCTCCCGGGTATTCAGACTGCCTCCGAAGCCAAGAAAGACAGATTGTGTCTCACAAACAAATGCTCTGAAAGAATAATCCGTAAATTAAACAGCTTAATATCTAATGGCAAGAAGTGTGAAGGTGCAGTGGAATCAAACTTTGAATTAAACTAGTTTTTCAAAAGCTGCACAGTGGCTTTTAATGGAACGAGCTGTCGTGTCCTTCAGGCACAAGTATTCTTCTCCAGCTCAACAGAATTGTTTTGCAAGGGTGGTCCGAATGAAGATGGAGTGTTGTGTCAGGAGGAGCGCTGCCTCATTTTTAGGGTTAGTAATTCTTATGGAGATGAAAATGGCAGGGCTTTCCCATTCCTCTATACGGAAAAGAGCTCAGATAAACTCAAAGCCATTTCCTTTTTATGCTCTAACGGAAAAAGCAACCTCCACACGTCCATGTGGCCCCTGAATCATAAACAACCTTTCTCAGATGGGTTTCTGGGTACTTTTCTTTCTGATTTTCTGTTTAGACGGAATATGTTAGTAAATGGGAACGTATATGAAAACAAAAACTGCAAAGGTTGGGTAGTTAAAAACAAAATCCATCTGTTATCATGCAGGATGTAATGTATAACGTGTAGATTTCCGTGTTGTGGAAAACACAGACAGAATCACAGAATTCAGTCATAAAAAAAAAAATGTACTGTATAAAGGGGAATGTTACGGAATTTGCCAATTTTTCGAATAATAAATCCAAAGTGGGTCAGTACACTTGAATCAAAATGCGATATGAACTAGTGTCTGTGAATATTAAGCCGCAAAAATACTATTCAAATATGAGCCCTGCATATTCTGCATGTCTCTGTGTGAATGAATGGCGCACACCTACTGAAGCTATATAAGTACATGAACACACAAAAAAAACAGAAAGAAAATATCATATACAAACTGTCAAAATAAAAGTTCGGTTTAACTTGAAGAAACTGTGACAGAAATATATTACTAAATGTAATGATAGTACTACTAATAATAATAAAATTATTAAAACATTATTATTTTTGTTAAAACATTATTTTGAATGGAATATTTATGAGAAAAAAAATATTTACCAGAATTTATTTAGCAAAAAAAATGTAACACAAAAAGTATTTCAGGGGAAATAAATAAATAAAATAAAATAAAATATTTTTTAATAAAATCAATTCATTAGAGATGTTTTTGATTATTAAAATATTCCATAGGACTTTAATGCCTTAATGTAATTTTTGTTAAACTTTAAATAAATTGCTGTTAAATTGTGTAAGTTTCATGATTTCATGATTTTGTTTGTTTGTTTTTGTTTTTTGTTTGTTTGTTTTTTGTTGTTGTTTTGTTTTTTGTTTTGTTTTTTTATTAATAAAATTTAACTTAACCATAAAAATGGAGTATAGAAAAATTAAAATGGAAAAAAGACGGAACCCAGAAAAAAATAAAACGGACATAGGGCCCTAAACTTGTGTTTTTAAATTCAAATGTGCTTTTGCATTCAAAAAGACACAAGTTTTTTCTAGATAAATATTATTAATAACTTATAAAATGTTATAGAAAATAAATTCAGATTTACATCAATCCTATAGCCTGTGACATTATGAATTCAGAATGAGTTGTGAATAAATATAGAAAGACAGAGTTTCATATCTGATATGTCTTACTCTCATTCTCTCACTGAAACATCTATGTTATTGGAAAGTACTTTGTTTTTTAAAGATGAATGTGGCAAAAGCATTTGTGCGATGACAGATGTTGTGGCAGTATGAATGCGGAAATGCGGTTTATAAGATGTTTAAAAAGAGAACATGCCAACAATGTAATAACAATGCTTCTGCAATGCTTTGAAAGCTTTTCTTACCCCAAAATCAAGACCTCTCCTTTTAAGAACAAAAATTATATATTTTTGATGACAAAAAAAACTTTTTTGCAATGTTGTTGTGCTAGCTGGCAAGATTGCTGTGTTGTTCCACTGTGACTTGGAGATGAATTTTTATTCTGCTGTGCTTTTTGACAGTTAGGTTCACAGTTGAACTATGTAGTTATGTGAGCAAGGTTAATGTGGATCAACCCTGTCAGCTGCTAATGCAGAAAAATCGCTGTCTGTTTTTGGAATATTGATTCTCCTCACTGTCTCTCAGTGATTACCGCTCATCACGCTTGGTGACTGTCTTTACAAGTGCACTCCTGCTGAGCCTGGCAGGTGACATTTGAATATTTCTATACTGTGCATGTGGGGAAACAAACTGCAACACTTTTGTATGATAGAAGATAAAGATACATTCTCGATTACAGCATGCAGGCTGTTTGCTGGATAAACATCTCTCTTGAGTGTCTGCTAGCACATTGGCTAATTAGCTGGTAGCTTGGTTTGGTGGATATTGCACTTGAGCCCTCATTACATGGGTTGCAGTTTCAGATCTTCTTACACAGAGGTCTTTTACATATATTTGACCTCTGTGCTAGAATATGTAAATCTGTTACTGGTAGAAATCGGCTCTGTGCTGACGGCGTGGCTAAAGTTTGGCTTAGGAGTAAGTGTTCTTTGATGTTAATAAACTGTAAGCAGTCTCCCAAGGTCATTTGAGGGATATTTTGTCCCTTGAGCACATTTATGGTCTAATTAGGTGTTGTTGTTTTTGTTTTTCTTTCTGACAGTCATCAGCAAGAAAACGTTTAAGAGGCGGCAGCCGTGAAAGCCGCGCTCACTGACTACCTAGAGACATGAAGGAGCTGACGATGAGGCATTTTATCTTTTAACATTACTTGCAAGGCTTTTTTAGAATATAAAGCATAATCATTTTACTTTGATTGTACACCAGGGTAGTCATTACTGTGGCCCCCTGAGAAAGAATGTAAGATCATAACCAGACAGCGGCTGGATCAAAACCATTCATACATCAAAAAAACGTCGGAGCCAAAAAAAAAAAAAATAGATTGAATTACAAAGATATGCATTCATAAATAAGAGGCTGAATGACACACAAATGCATGGACTATAAAACAATGAGAATGCACTGTGTACGCAGATTGTCCAGTGTAAACGTAGCAAACAAAACAACAGAAAGGTGCATTACGCTTTTTTATGTTAAATAAAAGGGTTTTTTGATGTTTGGTTGGGCTAAATTGGTTGAAGCGGAATAAAAAATAAAACATTCTTTACGGGTGCTAACAAACAATGTGATCTTATTTATATTCACAGATATTTATAGTAGTGGTTCTAGCGCTACATTCACAAAGATACACTGAAGAAAATCTGGTATAGGATTTACTTATACCACTGAAACAGTTTTGACTTAGAAATTGCTAGTAAATTTCGCAATTAATTAAAAAGAATCGCAAGTAACATGTTGAATTAAACATGAAATGTGTGGAAAGACTAAAATATTATTTTCCAATAATCTTTGTTTTATTTGCAACTTCGAAAAGGCGTACAGTATCCATGTATTGACAACATCTAAAATTTAAATTCTTGTACGCATGAACATTTTAGAAACATACAAATGTTTGTGGATCTTAGTTTATTCATTTAAAAGTTATATTTATAATAAATATAATTGAATTAGATTAAAGCCATGCTATTTAACACATTTTGATAATGTAACACTGCAGTATGATGTTTAATGATTGTGACCACACAAATCTATTAATGTTAATGTTATGGCAACATCAACAGTGTTTTACAGCTTGTACTTTTTGTGATTTTATGGTGATTAAATGAAGCAATAAAACTTATTTTTCTCATTTATAAATACATTTGCCACTGAAAAAGGTCTTTCTATCATTTACTTTATTTTATTTAGATTATTTCAAGAACAGATGGTACACAAACAAAGATTATACAGAAAAAGCATAAAGACCAACATAAAACAAAACAACCACAACAATAACAAAAAAGATTATAATCAAAATGACACATCATTTGGAAGTGTTGCGTGTTTTAGGGTATTCACTACGTATTTTCGTCTTCCTCTTCCTAATAATAATAACAATAATAATAAAGGTATTATATGATTTCTCCATCAGTAAGGCTACCCACACAATTTCCTTTGTACGTCTTTAAAGTTGTACATGAATAAAATAAGTTTCATCAGTTTGATGAAATTGTTGGTTTCGGTGTCTATTCAAACTTAGAGAAAAAAATGTAGCTATACTTTACATATGAATACCTACAAATAACAATGAGAACATCCTGGAACAAAACACTGATTGCTTGTACAGAAATCACTTCATTGCAAGGCACAAGCACATGTACACGTGTACACAACATATGCACATCAATGCTCAAATGTATCCGCCACACATATTCAAAATGATTGAGTACTCATATGCACATCACAACAAAGGAGTGTCTCTGAATTGATTAAGGGCTCACCGGCGTGAAATAAGAGATTAATTTGGTTTTGAGATGAAAATCACGGTTATCATAATTATGGCAGAGTGAGTAATGGAGTGTGTTGTGATTGGGAATTGCTCCACAGCTGCAGAGTACCTGACAGGTCTCTGAATACTGTCAAATCAACCTAAAAACACAACACACATTATTACTGCAATTATGAAGTACAATCACTGTTATACATCAAATTATTCACAAATCCCTAAATGGGAGGACGTGTCCATCATGTTCTTATTGGGTGTTTCCTTATAGACACTTGGTAGCTGAAGTAATCTGTCAACATTAGAGTGAAAAAAAGCAATTAAGTGTGAAGATTTATTTGGCACTTTACACTGAAGTATTCCAGCTTTAATACACGTTAAGATCAATCAACAGCATTTGTGGCTTTATGTTGGATTACCACAGAAATAACTTTTGACTGTTTTCTTTAAAAAAAAATTGAAGCATGTAATTTACCTGAATTCTTATGTTAAAACTTGTGTTATTTTATCTGTAAAGTTTTTTTTTTTTTTTTTAGAGTTTATGGCATCATGTTGTCTTGGTAATGAAGTTGTTAAAAGTGGTTTACCTTAACATGTACTGAACTGGAATATGCATTTAAACCATATTTTATAGATGGAATTATAGCTCCTCCAGACCACAGATCCTTAGACAAAATATAAAACAATCACTCAAAATTCACTCTAAATCGCAAAATTGATGCAAAAACATCAAAGAGTTCCAGAACTTTAACCCACGGCATTATTACTTCTTCCAATCATAGACCTCATAGGGTTAAAGAGGTAAAGTTCTGCCCTAATCTGAAACCAGCTGAATACTTCATTAGGTTTTATATTAGGGGAATTGGATTTGTTCATCTCGTCCTGGAGCTCCAAGGAGTAAAACTAACTTTGGCCTATACAGAAATCAGTGTTTGATTGTTAACAGTACAAATGAGTCAATGTGACCTTTTTGTAAGTCAGAAGCAATGAATGACAAACACTTGACAGAGCGACACTGAACCACCATTGGGGAACAAGCCCGATGAAGGGGAAAGAATCTGATTTATAATTTGATTAGAGAGTCTTATTCATCAAAAAAGAGACTTTTATCTTGCCATTTTCCCAGAAAATGGATCGCCATTAAGATAACTGGAATAGAGAGTAAATCATTTCAATCAAATATAGATTTAGGTCATTTGAGGTGAAATGGTGTGCGCGATATGGTTCGCTAAGTCAGTGTGTGTGTGTGTGTGTGTGTGTGTGTGTGTGTGTGTGTGTGTGTGTGTGTGTGTGCACACATATGAGAGCATATGTGTGTTATGCATAGAGAGTTCAGGTGCTGAGCAGAGGAGAAGAGGTCACATTGTCCCAATCTAACAGCCATCAGCCTAATGTGCTATGAGACATCATTAAAAACCCATCCTAGAGGCTGTCAATCATACCACTAACGTGAACACGAGGAGGAGAGAGACAGAGTGAGAGAGAGGCTTAGGGAAAAAGAGAGGCTTAGGGAATAGAAAAGAGAAAAGGAAAGCAGTTTCTGAAGGTTAGTCTCCTCCCCTTCACTTCCTGAGAAATGATAGTGTGATGGTTTATGGCTTGAGTGGGCTGATCATCAGTCCATGTGAAAGGCTTAAGACGCCATCAAAGAAACAGACCGTCTTAGTTCTGATCTCTCCATATTCACACAACCGCACAGTAGATGCTTTTGTTCAAACCCTTAGAAAAATGTACTGTAGTGATAGCTTGGATAATCAGTGATGTATCAGATGGGAATGATACTATGATATTTGATTTATAACATGTTTTAGAATGATTAGAATTAGACTATATTATACTTCTATATTCATATTCTATATTCAGATTACTAACTGAATTTGCATTTTCAGATAGAAATAGCAGTGCTTGTTAAAGGGATAGTGCATATAAAAATAAAAATTGTCATCATTTACTTACCCGCTTGTCCTTTCAAACATTTTTTTTTTTTCTGCTGAACACAAAAGAAGATTTTGAAGAATGTTGATAACCAAACTGTAACTGAAAAAGTATTTTTTCGAAGTCTTTGGGAACAAAAAAGTATTTTTTATCCACACAGTAGAAGGAACCAAAACTGTTTAGTTCCCAGCATTCTTCAAATTATCTTCGTTTGTGCTCCACTGTAGGAAAGAAAGTCATACAGGTATGGAATGCCATGAGGGTGAATAAATATGACAGAATTTTCCATTTTGGGTGGACTATCCCTTTGTGCTGTCACAATAGAGCAAGAAAAATGATCCGTTGTCTTTTTTTTTGTCAAAAGTGTAGTGATTGATGATGTACAGCCAAAGTCCCTTTCAAGGAAAGTCTGTTCACTCTGTGGCCATATTTGCAACACCTCCGGGCAGCTCAAACAAGACCAAGTCCTATCTAAATGAATGGGGGAATCCTGAAATCTCAAAAACTGCCATATGAACTCGCAATTAAATTGCATATTTCAAATCAGCAACAAAATTTGAAATTAACTACCCCATGAATGTTGTTTCTTATGCTCAAATAGCATTAAAAAAGCTTATTTTCAGGCTAGACCATGTCAGGCTAGACCAGCCAATGCGCATGCACAGTTATAGCGCACAGGTTTCTATGGGAACCAGAGCTTCTAACGGATACTGCAGTGATGCAAGGACTTTACCAATCAGCAGCAGCTTTCTGTTGGTCAAAGCAACAAATTCGCATGACCTTGAACATGAGCGATGGTCTACGACATTTCTGATTGCATGATTTCCTATTGGAATGACAAAATTGAAATGACAAAAATACAACGAACAGAGGTAATTGTGACCTTTGTGGTCCATGTAAATAAAATGTTTCATTAAAGACTCTTTTTGACCGTTGTCTCGTCTGTTTTTTTGTCAGCAGAGTGTAAGAAATTACTTGCTAGTGACACCTGCTGGTCAAAATGCTGTAAATGCAACAAAAATAAGTTTATAATGACACTTTTCACACACCAATTGCAACTGTTTTCATGAAAGTGTTATCTATTAAATGTAATCTACAAATAATTAAATAGAGTTAAATATGAAGGGTCTGTGTAATTTGTGCTCTTTTATTAATGTGTAGGGCTTGTTTTGTGTGATCCTTGGCAGGACTTGTAAAACTTGAGCATTTAAAAATAATTAACTGTCCTTCTCTTTTATATTTTACATGTCTGTGTAATACAGTTCATTAAATTCATTAAAACTGAGTCTGATTCAAAACAAAATGTTTGTAAAGGTTTCAAAGCTTCATTTTCAAAGCACTTATCACTACTGACAATACAACACACAGTGTGTGTATATGGTAACTTAAACAACACATTTCTTTATCAACAAAAAAACTGTGGAAGATGGTAGAAAGGTCCGTTTAAATTGTAAATAATGGATTGTCTGAGGCCCTTGTTAATTTATAAACGTTGTGTTCTGCTGAAGATGCTTTGGGAAGCATGTTGTAGAGATTAAGTACTATAAAAGTCTGAATAATATTCTACTTAATGTCTTAGAAAACCCAGACAGCATTGACAATATTGACATTGTCACTGTATACATTTTTTTCCAACGCCTCCATTGCCAACCATGTTTTAGCGTAGTAGAGTATATCAACCCTTATACCGCTGACATTGTGGATTATTTGGTTAGTTTGTTGAAGACTTAACAGGATAAAGGGCTTCTAGCACTAAACTTAGTTTTGAGTTGTGTATTGTGAATGTCAAAAGGCCATGTTTTGTTTATTTGTTGGCTGTTTTTGTGTGATTCCTCCATTGCGCTTTCTAAAGGTGGTCCTTAATACAAGTTTTGCTCCCTGTCGTTAAAGTTTATCTGCAGCGTAATAAGATTTATTGAGTGTGTTATATGTGTGTATGTGTGTAAGTGTGTGTCTGTTATAAGCTGATATTGGTCTCATTTCAGCATGGCTGCTAGGAGATGTCCACACTGTCACCTGTGAATCCCATTAACTTCTTATCATTCAGTGATTAATGTTTGCTTTCAGGCAATACAGGGATTTTGATATCCGCGTTATCCGCTAAATCGCACAATATGTTGACATCATCTTTGACATTCTAATAAACAAAGCAATTACATCTCTGTCAATCTATGTATTGTTTATGATGGCATCCAAAATGGTGATCGGGTCCGCTCTCATACTCAAACTGGCATATCCTCCTGAGACCCAGCTATGGAGTTTTTGCCTCTGTAGTGGACATTATATTTTAGTGAATTTCTCTGAGACCTCACATGTCACAGTTTTAAGTCTGGATGTCCTGTACAGAGCACATTCATAGCTTTCCAGAGATGCCAAATGATTGGATGTTTCACCCTTATGCTCTAAACAATGTAATGACATGAAAAAATACTAAATTCACAAAGCTTTTTATTTCTGGTTCTCAGGCGGTTCATAAAGAACTTTAGAAGTATTATGTGCAGTGCAGATGCATGTGTGTGGGCCGAGAGGCAGAGAAGGATGGAGAGACAGAGATCCTCAGCCACGGACTCTCTGGCATTTTAAAGGTCAACAATGACATCGTTGATTAGTATCGTCTGGGGAACGAGACGCTCCAAGGCAAAGACCAGAAAATCTATGACGAATACTTGCGCAATGAAAGCCAGAGAATTTACATCATGTACTGAGCACTCACTTCTAAACCTATTACTGTCAATGTAGATGGATGTGCAAACACTAAACATGAGTGGGATTAGCTACTGTTATGTTTTAACTGGCGAGGCAGAGAACAGGGCTATAATTAGAATGACAATTCCATGAATCACATAGAAATGCTTAGACATAGGAATTCATTAAACAGGCGATGCAAATTAGCAGGCCATAATTAGATGTTTGTCAGACTAACTGACAGACTTGGTTTCCTTACTTTAGCAAAGGAAAACCAGTCTCCTCTTGGCTTATATCGAAATCCTCCGACATTCTTCTTTACAAATCCTCGGTTTGTACTTCTAATTCGTGACCGTTGTTTTCTTTTGATCTCTCCTCTGCGCTTCCGCGTGCGTCACTTCAGAGCAGCGCCTGCGCAAAGCCGACCTCCATACGTCATCCGCCCGGAACTGCTTCCCTTTACAACAGTGAGCGCAAGCTAGATTAAAGTGATTATTACGTTTTGAATATGGATATTTTTCTTACAAAAACGCATCAATTCGCTACAGAAGGCCTTTGTTCACCCCCCGGAGCCGTGTGAGACACTTTTTTTTATGGATGGGCGCATTTTATTTAACTGCTTTTGGACGGATGCATGCAACACCCGCTGAGTGCCATGAAATAGCTTGAAAGATCAAAGACAATTTTTAATATAACTCCGACTGGATTCGTCTGAAAGAAGAAAGTCATATACACCTAGGATGACTTGATGGTGAGTAATTTATGGGCTAATTTTCATTTTTGGGTGAACTAACCCTTTAAGACACCTGATATTGTATCAGAGTCACTACATATTAGATACTAAACGTTACCGCAACTCCATTTTTAACAGGCATGAAATATTGAATGGAGTGGGATTAATAAAGCCTTGCAAAAATTGCAATGATGTTATCAGATGTGGTGCTATATTACTTTAATATATACTGTACCACAGTACAGTGTGGTTTAGTGTAGGGTGATATGGCGTCACAGTTTAAAACAACTTTGTGTGAGTGTAGAGAGCTTTAAACATTCTGGAAGGTTTCTTAACTGATTTGTGAACTGGAGAGATTGTTCCTGTGGACAACAAATTATGTTTATTGCATATATACCCTGTAATTTGAGTGGTTAATGGAAGAAAACGCAAGCTAATAGATTTTTGTTTACTACAGACCCAACATGTAATTGCTTTAAAATGGAAAGATATCCAAAGACCTTCATCTACTTTGTGGGTTAAAGAAGCTGCAATCTTGCAATCTTGCTTTGGAAAAGTTAACGTACAGTTAAAGGGAAAATAGAGTTTTGCAAAATTGGACTCCTATTTACAATTTATAACCACTTAGATATGACATTCAAGAAAATGTGTTATTATTTCACTGCTGAGATATATGTTATTGTATGGCTAAAAGTGAAGTTGTATTGTGTTGTTGATGTTGTTAATGCCTAAAATGGTGAAGTTAAATGGAGAGGTGTTTTTTAAGTAAAATAATTCCAGAAGATTCCAGAAAAATAAATTACATCACATGAATAAATTACATTTTAAAATATATTCAAAATATATTTTATTTTGCCTATAGTCCTATATTTGCCTATATTCAAAAAGAAACTGTAAATTAAATTGTAATAATATTTCATAATATTTCTGTCTTCACTGTATTTGATCAAATAAATGCAGCCTTGGTGAGCATACAAGACTTTAAAGATGAAAAACCAACTTTTGAACAGTAGGGTCTATATATTCTTTCTCTGAACTGGCTTGTTTTATACATGTTTTTATGTTATTTATATATGTACTTTATTATTGAAGATACAGTACCAGGGTGGGTGAATTATCTTTCAGTATTAAAAACAATTAAATAACTCTTATATGATATGCACCAAGACCATTTGTCCAATAACATCTCTTGGTAATACTGTCATTTCAATCATTATTTAAGTGTCAGCGTCTGAAACTTTTTTGTTAGTGTGTGCTGCCTTACTTTTAGCCCAAGGAACACAATAAAAACAGAAGCAAAGGCTTTTCACCAAGGACTAGTAAAATATAACTTTTATTGGGTCTACTTACAGAAAGAACCATTACAACTGTATAACTTTCAAACTGTCTGGGTCTGAGTGTGTGTTCACTGTACTCTTAAACTAATTGAATTTCCTCTGTAGACGATATAGAGCGCCTGAGAAACACAGACAAAGTGAGAATCTAACTGCTGGAGAAATAAGAAAGAGCTTTCCAGGCATGTCTCACTGCACCATACAGATATATACTGCACAGTTCAGTCATGTATTTCTCTCTCTCTCTCTCTCTCTCTCTCTCTCTCTCTCTTTCTCTCTCACATACACACACTTTTTCTCTGTCTCTCTCTCCGCAGGGTAAATTAAATTTTTGGAATGGAGGGGTGTGAGAATAGGCCATGCGAGTGGATAGGGTGATGTCGGGTGAAATGATGCGGAGCGGAAAGGCAGAATGGGATGGGAATTACAGCCGGACTTGGTAATGCGAAGCCTGGAAACAGACCAAGTTAATAAAGCCACCGGCACTCTGGCCCGAGCTCGAGAGTGATTCAGGCAAACTGCCCAATCCAGTCATTAAGCTGATGATACAAATGAGAAGCGAAAAAGGAGTGTGCTCGTGCCTGTACGTGATTGTGTATCCCTGCGTTTGTGTGTGTTTTAGACAGACACTGCGCAGCAGACTGATTGGTGCCTCTTCAGTGTGAAGAAGAATAGTCTTGATTCTGGCTCCTGTCCTTGTCTTAGCTTGTGCATCTCATGATTAAAACCAATTACACTCTTGAATCTGACTTCCTGCCCAACAACATACACAGAATCAAAGTGTTAATGTCATAACGTACATAAATCTCACTCTTTTACAATGCGGAATTCGTCTTCAAGTTTTAGTGCACCTGATTGATTGATTGATTGATTGATTGATTGTGATTTAACTATTAGTATTGTAATTTTTGATTTTCCAGGGGGGGTTTTTATTTAATAATGATGGCTATATTTGTTTTCACACCAGTGGACAATAACTTTTTGTTTATTCTAAGTTTTATCATCTGCCACTTTAAATGGTCAAGCTCTTTAAAATGGACTCGATTGGCTCTAAATGTTTTTATTGTCAAACTGAGTGACTCGAGTGAATCAATTGAGTGAATTATTCAATGTCTCACTTATAAAGACTTGTTTAATTCCTGAAGGAATCAGTGTCTTTGAACATACCATTTGAGCAGTGATGAATCAGTGACTCACCATAGACAGTCACTTGCTTTTACTTACTGGCGTAACAGTGTAATCTGCAGAAATGTGCGGACAGAAAAGTTCACACCACTAATACAAATAGCATTAGGTGGGTTGTTAATGATAGAAATGATGGCAGTTAATGAATTAAAATCTTTAGAAAAGTCCAAAAGAGACATTTGAATACAATATTTTGTATTTTTTTAAATAGTGTGCTAACTGTTTTATAAAAGCAGAACAGTCTGAGAGGCCATGCCATATAGTGATCATTGTCATGGCTAGAGGCACCTGGTGTGGTGTGTTTGCAGATGAGATAGGACTGTTTTATCTGATAGATGTACACAAACGCATCCAGCTGATGATTTTATGCACTGGGGATTTGTGCTCAGTATGGCTATTTGACATTTAGCAGATGCTTTTTATCCAAAGCATTTTTAATGCAAGGACAGTCCCTCCGGAGCAGCCTGGGGTTAAGTGGGCTCAGCTATGAAAGGGGAGCTCAGCAACTCTTCGTGTGACCTTTAGGTTACCAGCTCAGATCTTTAACCACTACGCTGCCTCGTAACAGAAGCCTTTTTGCCCCCAAAACATTGTATTGACTCCCTTCCCCATGGCTGTTTTGTTCGCCACATGCAATTGTATGCGGATGCATTCAGACATGGTAAACAAAGCTTTCTCTTTTCATATTCAGCACACTATAATTGTGTGTGTGCGTGTGTGTGTGTCTTTGTGTGTAGGTGTATGTTTGTTCCTAGGAATGATTATATGGCTCTGATCCCAAATAATTTCCTGTTGTGGGCCTGAGTCTGTCAGGCAGACTGATGATGACCCAATTAAGTTTCTTTTACATGTTTAATTTAGTTTCTTTGCCTCAGTAGTTGCCTGCTTGTTTATTTCACATTTTGATAGACTTTAACATACAACATCTACAGACTGCTTAAGTAACTTACTCTACACATGCTGTAAATTAGATGTACAGAATTATGTTGCTTGACAATACCAACACCCAGTTAGTCTTAATTATTTATTAGGTTTTTATTTTTTACTTGGCTGTACAAACCCATACCGAAGCTGGCCTATTTATTTCCATTTGGTTTTTTTTACAACCATTCCTAATAGAAAAATACAACATTTTGAGTGGCATAGTGCTCTCAGACATTGTAAATATGATTTTTCGAAGTTATAATAAAACAAAGATTATTGGAGTATGTTTTATAAGAAAATGCTATGTCGGTCTTTCCACTTCTAATGTGTTCAATGTGTTACTTGCCGTTTCTTTGTAATTATTTGCGAATTTACTAACAATTCCTGCAGTTTTGTGTAATTTTGACAATGGATTACAGATAGAATTATTAAAAACTGTGAAATATCAAATGTATAACGTGTTACAGTGCCTTGCGAATGTATTCATACCCCTTCATTTTTTTCACATTTTGTTTTGTTGCTGCCTTATGTTAAACTGCTTTAAATTAGTTTTTTTCCACAACAATCTACACTCCATACACCATAATTGTCAAGCAAAAAAACGTGTTGCCAAAAAAAGATACAGAAGGACAAACATCGCTGCAACACTCCACCAATCCAGTCTTTATAGCGGTGTGGCCAAACTCAATCCTCTCTTCAGTTAAGACACATGGAAACACACTTGGAATTTACAAAAAAGCACCTAAAGGATTTATAGACAACTCTGTGAATGTCCTTGAGTGGCCCAGCCAGAGCATGAGCTTGAACCCAATCAAATAATTCTGGAGAAACTTGAAAATGTGCATCTGCCCCCATCCAACCTGACAGAGCTTGAGAGGTGAGGTGAAGAATGGCAGATAATTGCAAATGCTGATGAGCAAAGCTTGTCGCATCAAACAAAAAAAGACTTGAGGCTGTTAAGGTGCTTCAGCTAAATATTTAGTTAAGTGTATGAATACTTATGCAATGTACTTATTTCAGTTTTTTATTTTAGTACACAACACTGTTAAAGCTAAACTTTGTATCCTGTTGCTGCTGCTTTTGTCTGCATAGTCTTTCTGAAAGCAATTTTTAATTAGCTATGTTCTTGAAGATAGGGGCCTATTTTTCTCTTTCTTTGAATCTACATTGCTGTCCAGAGAAAGTTTTACTCTATTTAAACCAAAAATGATGAGATAAACAGATGCAGTATTGAACAAGTTAAATTACACTTTTGTTACGTGTATGCAAGTGCACTGCGTTTAAAGTGAATTAAAGTGAGTTTAAAGTGAATTCCAGCAACTTTATACCTTGAAGTGAAATCAACAGATAACTAATGGTCTTGTACTTGGTGCATAAGAAATGTTCAAAGGGGAAGCAACACAATGTGCTGCACAAGTCATTTTAGGTAGACGTTTCTTATATCTCATCTTATTTCACACTCCATTCTTTCAAGTATGCAAACCTGGTCTCCACTAGACATCCAAGTGATGGCTATATCTTGCATCCAAAGTCACCACTGCACATTCATTTGGCCACCAGAAGCTAACAGTAGTGCATGTATTTGGCCAGAGTTTTGCATCATGTTTGGTATATTGCTTCAAGCTATGCAAAGAGCAACATCGGCTGATTGGAAAAACATGCCTCTACCGACATTTTTGCAAAAATTCTGAAAACGTACCTACGGTATACATGAAATTCACTGCTGTCTCCAGCTCAAATGATCTCTAGAGGCAGTCAAAAGCCGACAAATTTTATTCTTATCCACACATATTGTGATTACAGGGGCAGATTATCAATTAATAACGATTTTAATATGGTGTTAATATGGAAACCATAGTGCATAATTTCTAACCTAATACATGTTGATGTTTGTATAACCAGCTCCATACAAATGGCATTTCTGACATGTAAACTTGCTCAGTAGCTCACCTGGTACAGCACTACACAAGTTGCTAAAAGAGCTTGAAGACTTGTAGATGCATACTGAAAGGGCGTGGTTACTTCAGAAATTGTGTTTTTATCTCATGTTTGCTGTTGTTAACAGTATAGGTTAGGTTTAGGGTAGGTTTTAGAGTAGGTGGTATGTTATTTTTAAGCTTTTAGCACCATTCAGGACATTTCATTTCTAAATTGTTGTGATAAAACGTTGCCAGATTCATATTTGTCTTTTTCGAATGAAACTGAAATGAGCTTTTAGCGACACTCATTGGAAATTTTCACTTTGAAAGTCGCGAAACTTGCGAGAAGCAACAAAATATAATTTTACAGAAATGTGTCCACAAGCATATTTTTCCAAGAAATCTGGGATGGCAGACAAATTGGTGGATGGGTCTTTTGGTTTGTTTTCAGTCTCACATGACATTTTTTAAGGTGGAAAGAACTTAAGGGTTTAGACCAAGAGATAGCTCCACATTTCATTGCACATGGCCAACAATTTATGGGGTTTTGAGTCGTTCTTTATCTCTCTTTTCTCTTCATAATAAATGGCTTGAGGTAAAAAAGTTCATTCTGTATTTTAGATTTACAAAACTATTAATCTAGAGGACCTCTGGCGTTTTGTTCGTTGAGTCTCTGTGTATTGTGTTTCTGCCTTAGAACATACTGGTATAAATGCCCAATTGTGTACATAGTGTCTGCAGCCCCGAAAATGGTTCACAAGACTTTAGAAACTTCAACACAAAGCTCCACATGGACCAACAGTGCCATCTACTGGTGAGATGATAGACTATAAATTGTAGATAAAGGCACTGTCTGCTGCACAATGTCTTTTGCTTATTTTGTGGTTTTACCCCTGTTGCATTGTCTGTTCATAAAAGAGATTTGTTTTGGGTGTGTGTTTTCTTTAATTCACCACAGTCTTATTGTTTTTTCTCTCTATATCCATGTAAAGCCCAGTAGTGGAACATTGTCCAGTACTGAATAAATGAATGATACGGTGGAAAAGACAGTCTTCATGCACAGAGAAGGGAAAAACAAGAGGACATTTTTTAAACTTTTTTTAAACAAATGATAGAATGTAAGATGAGCAATAGTGACAAATGAATTATTACAGAAACGACTGGATCGTCATGCTGTACAACAAATTTTAACATCTGTATCTCACCTCTCACCACTATGCATGTTCAGATGGCCCTCGTCACATTAAAGCAATCAGAACGAGCACTTGAAATCCGCCAAATGCTACACTTAGTCCCATTATACAAACCAGTCATAATGAGTTTTCATAATGGAAGTGTCAACTGGAGAAAGAAAGTAAAATGGCCCATTTGAGTTATGCCAGCTATCAGGTCAAGCGCATGAAAGCTCTTGAGTTTATAATCACAGCACTAACTCCTGCTGCATGGATTCATGCACATTTGTGTATTTGTTGAGTGTTTTCTCTTTTTTTAATCAGGATTGTGTATGCATGAACGATGGAGCAAGAATGCAAGGGGAAGTGATACAGCAAACAAGAGGACACATGGAAGTTGAAGTTAAGGACAGTTTAAACGTGAGTGAGAAACCTTCTTCAGAAACTGTGGTAAAAATAAGTGGTTCAGAAGTTGAAAGGCAAAATGGAAGGCTTATCAGCCACAGACTCTCAACATGAGGTAGATCATTGTTACAAGGGAAGGAAGGGTGTATATGGAGGACACAGGAGGGGGTTTGTTGGGGTTGAGAGTAAAGCTCTGTAAAGTTCAGATTTGCTTTTTCCTCTACCTTCTACTTTAGGGGCAGATAGAGACACCTGTCACCTGTGAACCCAGCATGTGAAGCTAAGACTATCTAAACTATGAGAGTGGCTCTCGTCTACCAGAAGTGACATATATGCCCCTGTCTTTTTCTTAACTCTTTTTCTTAACTTATTGCTTAGTTATTGTTTGAACCAAGTAGATAATAAACTATAATTCCTTAAGCTATGATTTTCTCTGTCCCTCTGTGTTTTGATATTGTCAAATGACCTAAGAGAAGTTATATCAAACTTTTGGTGTCGGTACATTGATTGATTGATTGATTGATTGATTGATTGAAGTCTCTAATGCTCACCAAGGCTGCATTTATTTGATAAAAACCTGTAGAAAACAGTGATATTGTGAAACATTAGTACAATTGAAAGTAACTGTTTTCTACTTGAATATATATTAACATGTAATTTATTCCTGTAATATATATAGCTAAGAACTTCATTTGGACAACTTTAAAGGCAATTTTCTCAATATTTAGATTTTTTTGCACCCTCAGATTCCAGATTTTCAGTTGTAGCTCGGCCAAATATTGTCAGCCAAATATTGTCCTTAACTAACAAACCATATATCAATGGAAAGCTTATTTATCCAGCTTTCAGATGATGTATAAATCTCAATTTCTTTTTAAAAATGACCCTTATGACTGGTTTTGTGGTCCAGGGTCACATATGTATATATTTGTGTGCGTGTGTGTGTGTGTGTGTGTGTGTGTGTGTGTCAAAAATGTCAGCCTGTCCAAATGTCCAATTTTGTTTACATTATGAACAGCGTATTAGATTAGAGCATTTTCTGTCTGTCTGGATTGTCTTTTAAACATGCACAGACACACACTGATTGAGATTTCAATCTTCAAGTCTCTCTTATCTGCACTTCAAATATCTTAACCTGATTTACCCTGCATTCCCTCTCTTCCTTAGTGGCTCAAGCGGAGATACGTGATGATTAGATGTTTAAATGCTTCATCGTGGGAGAGAACATTTCAAACCATCTCATGCCATCAATCAGTTGTGAACTTTTAAATGGGGCAGAAGCTCCTGTCACACTCACTGCCAAGGCTGCTCATTCTCCACATTACAAAACATTGGCTCACCTAGCCCACTTAGAAAGATGCCTTTGCCTGATGATTTTCAGCTGCTGCGATCTAAGCTTCTCTCAGGTGGTCTTGGTGGGAACACTGTCAATATTTACCAAGCCTGTGACAATTTGGATCAGTCTGCAATCAAACCTAAGATTTTAAATGCCTTCAAACAGCTCAAATTATTGTGTTCTCTGGTAGTTTTGACATTTTCCTTTCAGTGTGTCTATGCGCTGTATTGCCACAGAGTTTCAATCGAACATGTCAGGAGAGCAGACAGTTCCTTTCAGCCAGTGTCTATTCAGCCTTGTGCGATTTGTGTTACTGAAACACCTCTGAAAAGCAGTGAAAAGCAGTTTAAACACCATTGTAACAACGCCAGACAAGAGAAGAGAGAGAGTGTGTGTGTGTGTGTGTGTGTGTTTGTAAAGTGCTGAGCCATGCAAGCACTTGCTGAGAGTCATAAAACTCCAAATGCAACTTTTGGGTGATCCAAAAAGCAGGAGAAGAAAACTGGAAGAGGAAATGAGCCAGACTCTCCTATGGTTACAAAGCACTGTTAAATCACCTCCCACCATCAGACTACAGAGTGGGTGGATGCTGAGGACATCTTCATCCCAGATATCTGAGCAGGACTGCCAGGGGGCCACGGGGGTGGTGGGAGACCTATGTGAGGTTTCTCATCCAGTGCCAGATCGCTCTGGGAATCCGCATCATATGGATGGGAATGAGGAGAGAAAAGCGTAAGCCAATCCCCTCTCCCCCCTCCAGAAGCTACTGCACACCACAGAATCTAATTTTTGATTCATGAAGAGGTTGCAGTGACATCGGATTGCACAGCTATGGAGATAGAAGTGGAGCAAACCATTTGAACATAACAGTTCTTGAAAAGTCAGCCACAGTTGTGGCATACCATAAAAAGGCATTTGTGAAAATCAAAACTCAAAAAAATCACTGCCATAATTTACTCACCCCTCATGCTGTTCCCAAACTATGTGGACTTTTTTTCCTCTGTGGAACATAAAGGAAGATAGGCTATTTTTGCCTATACACTGGAAGTCAGCATGGTCACCAAATTGTTTGGTTGCAATATTCTTCAAAATATCTTCTTTTGTGTTCAGAAAATAAATAAAGAAAATAAATAAAGTAAATACAGGTTTGGACAGGCATGAGGGTGAGTAAATAATGACTGAATTTTCATTTTTGTGTGAAGTACTGTATACTTTTAATGTTTTTGGTGTTTGTTGTTTAAGTCAGAATTCAAATGATTAATGTAATTTGTTTTGCTGTAGCCTACAACCCTCACGAAAAAAGCCAATGGAATATAGAAAACAATTTTGGTCTTGGGCTGAAACATTAAATACTTTTAACTTTTTTATTTTATTATCTAAGCTCTTCAGGGCGCTCAAGGAATATGAAATATAATGTATTTTGTTGGGAATGGACTCTTGATGGCGGTTAGAGACATCACACATACTTAGAGCACCATCTAGTGGCGGAGAGGTGTAATAAAATATAAACCAAGCTCTGCCTCAGAACATGCTTGAGAGATGGATGTGCTTTTATTGGGGTTAAGGTTGAACAAGTAGGCCAAGAGGGTAAGAAAGTAAAATAAATAAATAACACACAACATGGTTTACCTTTAAATAAATATCAATAATCAGTTGAGTTGAATTTGCATTAAAGGTAAATGTTTAACTAGGAAAACGAGACTGCCTAAGAATCAAACACTGCAAGTTGTTTTTTTTAACTGATTAGCTGAGATGTTTAAAATGTAGCAAATGCAGTGTAATTAAAAAATAAAATAAAATAAAAGTATTTAGTGAAGTCTTTAGTTGGATCAAAACCATGAACAGTTATTTGCTACTTGGTTGCAGGTGGTTATAGTATAATTGGAGAAAAATCATCTTTAATCTTTAATGAGCCGAAAAGAACGCACATCACACCTCTGTTCATCAATTTGCACTGGCTAGTAGCTGCTCGCATAAAATTCAAAGCATTAATGTTTGCCTACAAAACCACCGCTGGCTCGTGGAATGACCGGCCCAACTCAATCCGAGCAGCTGAGTCCTTAGCCATCTTCAAGAAACGACTAAAAGCACATTTGTTCCATCTTTATTTGACACTCTAACTCTAGCACTTTCTATTCTATTTTAATTCTACATTTATATTTATCTTCTTTTTTATTCTATGACTAACACTAGCTAAAAACTAACACTAGCTTTCTATTTTTTCTATTCTATCAACTTGTTTTTCTTTGTGTGTGTGTGTGTGTGTGTGTGTGTGTCTAAAAAATATACCTTGCTACGTGTACTGCATTAGGCTAACCGAGACTTGTCATTTGCACTTACATGTTGCTCTTTTGTTAGTTTTGATTGCTTCTATTGTCCTCATTTGTAAGTCGCTTTGGATAAAAGCGTCTGCTAAATGACTAAATGTTAATGTTTTTTTTATTTTGTTTGTATTACTTAAATTATTTGATAGAAAGAAAGAAAGAAAGAAAGAAAGAAAGACATTGCATATTTCACCCTATCGAGAGTTTTTTCTCATTGTTATTATGGATTGCCATGGCTGGGCCCCTACACAGGTGGAGTAGTGTTGGCATCTGTGCGCATACAGGGGTCGCTCGTGTTTAATTTGTGCCGGTCTCCAGCTGTTGGCGTGGAGGAGCGCTGCTGTGATTCACAGCTGTAGATCTTCAGTTCTCTCCACGGTCAGGGATGCTGACGGGTCATGTCAAGAGAAGAGGCGAGTGGAACCTAAGTACTCCTGAACTTTTCCTCACCTGGACAGAATACTAAAAAATCTGAAGACGTTTAAAAGAAGACCTTGCTGCTCAAGAGTGTTCTTCTCCATCCTTCTATTAGAAACTGATTAACTCATAGTATTAAATTGCTTTCGGCGGACATGTAAGTACTCAATACCCCAACACTACTTTCATCAGGCTCTATTTACACCACATTTACTTTGCAAACGAACGCCTAAACGCGACGCGACTAACGAGCTCATGAGGAAAGCTGCTGTTGTGTTTTAGTTTGTCGCGTCGCAGTTTATAGGCTGTGTAGTGTAAAACTCCATCGTTATGATTCTCATGGTTTCTTTTAGTGGCGGGACATCATAAAATGTTTCCAGAGAGGGCAAGCTTGACTTTTCTCACTGGGGTTTTGATCGTGGCGTTATCATGTGAAGCTAGAGGTGAGTCATGTTGTCTATTATCAATCTTTTATTCATCCATTAGGACATAATTAGAGGCCATTTCCTTTGACGAAACATACTAAAGTTAGCGGTCTAATGCTGATTTTATATTCTTGGCTCACAAATAATATATTTCAGTGTAACTTTCAGAAGATCATTATTTGTATGTTTCACTTTTGCCTCTTGAACTTTTGCTCTATCTAAAGAAATTCAAGAAGACGTGTCCAAAAGTGTTCAAATATTATCACAAATAAATACATCAATAAAATCACATAATTTTTCAGTATTTTAGGGTTTTGAAGGATTATACACAGGGTTTTGAAAAAAAAAAAGTGTTTGTATTTTGCCCTGTAAAAACTTGCACTATAGTTGACTTTAATTGAAAGTATTGAAATTAAATTTTTTAATACATTTAAGCAATAATCCGTAGTGATAAATTCAATGCACTTTTTCTTTTTCAACATTTGAAGTTAAACTTGACAATAAAATTGTGTAGAAATTATTAGTTAATAAGTATCAATATTAGTTCTTGTTATAACTGATTAAATCAAATTTGTTATTATAGCATGAAAATATTACAGTGCTACTGAACCAATTTTAGTTTGCTATAAGGTCAAGACATTAAAAAGTGACCTTTTGCTGCCCAATTTGTTTATTGACTACTTTAAGCACATCAGGGAACGGGCCGGCCGTGTTTACTGACACAGCAGACTAACCGCAGACACATATAAAGTCATTCTTTTGAAGTCTCACATCTATATCTGCGCTGCGGCGTCTCAGACCAATCAAGAGGTCCCTGTTCCCTGAACTGTAATAGAAATTTAGAGGTACATAATTCAGTGTTCCCTGCCAAGTTGAAACGAAATTTACATAAATCAAAGTCTAACTAATGACACCTACTGTGCTGGAGATTGTGTATCGGAGAGTTGAGTCAGAAAGGTGTGGACCTTCTCCACATGTGCCATCACCCTGCTGGGAGCCCAAAGGACATTTTACTGCCTCTCAGAGGAAATAAATGAATGTGTTTGAAAGAAAAAGCCATTTCTGTGTGTTGTGCAATATCTTAGCTCATCTTGTATTATCGCTGATTAAAATTCCTTTACAATTTATGCTTTGACTCATACTGGGATGCCAGACCTGTTTATCTTTTATGGTGGCTTAGCCATTTATGGTCTCATTTATGTCACTATTATCTGAAACAACATTATTTGGTCTGGCATAATAAATCTGGATGAGTTAACTGTGGTATTTACTCTGTTAAAGGTGATTACTATTAATGCGCCCATAAGAATGCCAGGTTAACCCACAAGTCAGAGCCTGACCTCTACTAAGTAAACAATCCATTGTCTTCTCTGTTTATTGGTCCATTTGTTGACTCTATTCCTCATTGTGTGCTATGAGCACTTCTTGAGGGGGGTTCTCAATCTGTGTTGTCCTTGGATTGCTCTTCATTTTCCCCTATCAGCCGTTCTTGGAATTCTGGGTCCCAGTTTTCCCACTATCTGTGTGTTAAATGTAGGGAATAAAGGAAACAGGAGTGAGATATATGACATTTGAGTAAACTGGCTTTGCAGTGGTAGCTGAATGAGGTGTATGTCGGTGGATTTGCTAAAACAGTGGCATTCCTCAAGCTGTAATATTCAATAAACAATTAGGAAATGTTTCAGGAAACCCTTTGTGCTTTAATAGATTTTGTCAGACACAACTGCACTTGGTTCATTTAAGAGGGTTCATTGTTGGGTGAAGTGACTATTATGTTGTGGAGAAACACGATATGGAGCTTAAGGCAAGACAGTTACTGGATGTGTTTCCAATGACACTTTGGCACTGTGTGTTAAGATCATTACTGTGTGACAAACACTTGTTTCCATAGAATTCTGGAAGAGCAGAGAAATTACTTCTTTGTGGAGAGAAGGGGGGGAATACTACTTTATTTGCCAGTACCTGTTTTACTTGTGTGGAGTTAGAAATTAAGCAGATGTAACTGTACTTTCAAGATCATGATATTCAATAAAATCTGGAGATCATATTTAGAAATAAAACCTTAAAGCAGCACAACCTAAACACAAGTTTGCATATGATAAAGCACAAAAGTGAAGATGCGTTTTGCCATTGATCATAGATGTCGCTGAATATATTTATTGAATGGTCAATTAATCTTGTCTTATCACCTGAATACCAACATTTCTGAGATTTATTTCATCTACTGTAAGTAATTAATGTAGATTTTTACAGAAACCATTTTATTTATTTATTTTATTTTTTTCAGGCAGACTGTCAATGTGCATTAATGGTGTGGCTGTTTAGTGATTCTTTCTGCTGGTTACATCCCTTTGACAAGTTATCGACAACTTTCTAAGTGAATCATTGACCTGCTAGATCAACCAGTTTATTCAAAAACAACAACAGACTTAATGAATGAGTCATTGAATCATCCGTTCAGCCAGTTCGTTTAAAACTGTGAATTATTCAGGAAAGAAAACAACAAAACTGTGTGCTGCTCAGTGTTGCAACTTGCAACAGTTCGGTTGTGGCTTTGTTTGGAATAATTTTCATTGGTGGAGCCACTGTATCTAAAAAGTAAGTTACTCAACATTAACTTCTTGTTTATAAAAACAATGACACAGTTGTTCTGTATCTCTGTTACTCAAATAACTAAATGGCTGCTAGTTGTACTTGTAACATGACATTTTCAAATTAGCAACAACCAGGGCTTGACATTTAATTTTTTGCTCACCAGCCACTGTGGCTAGTGGTTTTCCAAAATGCCACTCAGAATTTTCACTGGCCTCAATTTTGTTGTTAGGAAATTACATTTTATATGATTAAAGTTGACTGCTGCATACTAAAATTGACTTTTTGCAGGTTTCCAGGTCATTTTTTACCTAGGTAAAGGGCTGTTTTTTCCTAACCTTATTAAATTTACGCATCATCTTTCATATCAAATTCTTACATTTCAGTCTTTTACATCAGTTATTTAATCTATAAATATGAAATGGTAGGGGGAAAATGCAATGATATGCTACTTTTAAATATGAAAGTAAACCACTATTTGGTGGAAGTACATGATTGTCTTAATGAGTGAGTCATTGAGTCATTCATTCAAATGATTCATTCAGATGGCAGATTCATTCAAGAATGAAGCAAGTGCCTGGCTGCCTCCGAAATCGAATACTCTCTTATAGGTACTTTTCTGAATTAGTAATTACTTCCTGACCACAAAAAGAATATGTTCTATATAGTATGAATGTGTGTAGTATGATTGTAATCTGGACGTACTTCATTCACCATGTTGTCATTGTCACGTGACCTACCGCCGTCAGTTGCGTCACATTGCAGCAATTCATAAATCCTCTCCCGTGGCCTCATGGGATAGTGTCCATCGAATGCACACTTCAGAATCCCTTCGGAAGTTGTAGGTCATGGGTATTTTTGCCTACTCTTTTATTACTATAAATTTGTACATACTTCTTTTATTAAATACTGATTTTGGATGCAGCTCCTGTCTTTATGAATGGGATTTGAACCATTGAAGCTGTATATTCAAAAACGCTGAATCATTCAGTAACGAAGCATCACTTATTGTTGCTCAGAGATGCACGACTGTTCTGCTGTGATCTTTGTTTGGAACTATTTTCGTTAACCAAATTGAGCAAAAACGGTCAACATAAGTCACTTAATATTTACTCATTTGAACTCTTGCATAAAATCAATGTTACATTTGCAGTCAACCTGCCAAAGTGGCTAATGGGAGTGATCGTGTTACATGCCACTGCTAAAAATCCACCCGCATTTGATGGGTGTTAATGTCAGCATATTTTGATGTAGCAACTGCAGACCATGAATCAATGATGTAAGGCACACAAGAGTGTTTTTTGGGAGGCTGTTTGGTTGTTCCTTACTTGTTCACATACTTGTTTATCTTTTTTTAACAGCATCTTGGTTGATCTGTCCTATAAAAGCCTGTTGAATAGCAGTTTGATTTAATAATTATTAGAATATATTCCTTTGTATAATTCATAGATTTATATAGTGTAATCTAGCTTTGACCAGAATTCTGTTATTCTGATTTTTCTGTCGTTATCCAATTAAAATATTTCAAGAATCTGATCACAGCTGGGATAAGTGTACACTAGTGTAGGCTATTTGCTTTAATCTCAATACCTCATTGGTTTCTATGAGTATGGACAGCTCAGATTGGCATGACACTCCTCCAGCAATCCTTACACACACAAACACAGCAGTCAGCTCAGACAAAGTGTGAACACAGAGGTTTGAGAAATGCTCTTGCATCCCTGTTCTCTCGTGTGGTCAGATATTTCCTGTTTCTCACTAACTTTCCTGCCGGTGGAAAGAAGCTGACTGCTTTCTCCCAAGAAAATGTTCGGGTTCCTGTGGCACGGCGCCTGGCTGTTATGAGCAGCGCAGCTTGATATTTGTCTGGTTTTTTTGACGTTTGTTCTGATCTGGCAGATGATTGCTGCTGCAGAGCGTATACTTGAAGTTGAAGCGAAACAAACCGTATCCATGCTAATAAATATAGCTCTGATTTACGCACTCTACCGGTTGTAGAGTTCGATGAAAGACAGAAATGTGTATCCAACAGTCGTTGGCAGTTACCAGCTGTTTAGAGTGGCACATGTATCAAAGGCCTGTATTGTGTTCTTTAAAGAGGTCAGATACGGTAAAACGTGGTATATTTGCAGACACAGGAACATCAGGAAAAGGGTTTATTTTTCTCTCCTCTCAGATATTTAAATCAGTTCCAGACTCTGGGGTTGTAAGCAGGAGATGTTGGCCCTCATGCCCCATTTACCTCAATAATCTACCTTTTAAAGCAGAAATAGCTTTGATAAGAACAGGGAAAACAGGCTTCAGTTATGTAGCTCTCCCTTCAGCTGGTCTCTCAGCAGGTGTCAGGATCTCTGGGTTTATTAGACAGATTATGCAGCTCTGCAGGCGGGCCCTGCTTATCAAACAAATGATAATGGAGCAGCTCTGTTGGAGCCATGCTGTGTCTGTGATCTGCCTCTGCAGGACAACAGTAATGCAGGCGTCAGTATCTGGCTGCTTTGGCCAAGTTACAGAGAAGCCAAATGCAATGGAAAAGCAAAGGCTGCTTCATATACTATGCTTTGAATGATTAGTTGGCCTGTGCTTTAGTTTAATACAGAGTACTAATGGCTGTAAGTCACAAAGTTCTACACATCCTGTTCCGCTTATGTGTTTGTTTATTAAATATTTGGTCAATTTACTATAAGCTACAAAAATAATTAAAGGCCCGTTCACACCAAGGACTATAGCTATAATGATAAAGTTATGAAAATCATTCTAATTCTGTGAGAATAGGGATGTTCACTCTACCTTCATGTTGTTCCAAACCTGCATCACTATATTCTTTCAAAAGGAGAAATTTTAGCAGAATATGAATGATGAGCTCTAAAGAAATGACAACAAGCACCTAATCAATGTAACTTGCATGCTATATTCCAAGTCTTCTGAAGCCATAAGATATTTGTGTGAGGAAGAGACCTCATTTAAATTTAAAGAGACCATATTTAAAACTTGTGAACCAAACATCATTCTAATATCATTCTTATGGGTCTTGTCTTAGTCTGACAAACATAAACATGTGCATATGCAAATTGCATGAATAAGGCCAACTATCCATGTTGTTTCTCTTGGGTCTGCTCAAAAATGTAAATGGCTATAAAAGACAGAATATATACTACTACTACTTTTATTATTGTTATTATTTATTTATTAATTCATATTTTTTATTTATTTATTGTCTTTTCTCTGGTTACCATTCACTTTTATTGTGTTAAAAAGAACAGGGTTTTTTATTTACAGAACTTTCATATTTGGCTAAACTAAAATCACTTTAAATCAATTACGCAGATTTTCTCCTCCAATCTATGCAAATTCAGTGGTAATTAGTGATTAAATATTTAAAATAGTAAGCTATGCAAACATTTTTTGCTGTAATTTTATTACTAATTGTGTTTGATTTAACCATCAGGGGCCTTTTTGGGCCCTGGAGATGTTTTGACATGCCCTGACATTTGTGGTTATTTCAGTTACTTATAACATTTTAATGGCTAAAGTCTGATAGATCTCTGTAAAGTAGCACATCTTTGGTGTAGTTCTTTTATAAGGCCTTCTTATAGATTCTCTATAGAATATTTACTTGCATATTACTATAAGCACATTTATACAGTTTCAATGAGCTACACTTAGGATTGAGTTGTACATGTTCCTGTGTTAGAGAAATTATGTACTTGGCACAGAGCTGAAAATGCCTAAGGATACAAACAGCTGTAACCAGAGCTGCTCTTATCTGCCTGTCTGTCTGTGTGCGCTAGAGACAGAGTTATTGTCTGCCTGTCTGTCTGAAAGAGCTGCAAACTGTATCAGTTCAATGCGGCACACTTGTGAAGAAAACTGTAAAAAAATATATATATATCTGAAAATGTCAGTATTTAGTACTTTTGAGAGGAACATTATGTTACATGTGTGTTTGCATGCATGTGTACATGTGTTTCCAATTTGGATAATTATGATGTTGACTGAGGTGATTTCACTATTAACACATTTTTCTGCTGAAGTTTGTCTTGCCACAGGAAGTGAGCATTGTTTAGTGTACCTATGTGGCAACTGAGTTTTCAAAAAAGGATTATTTGGCAAATACCTCTGTCTGCATGTGTGTACGTGCGCACACATGCACATGTGCGTGTGTTCCTTGGCATTGTAAATGCTGAGCAAGTTAACCAGCACATTTCAATCGGGAAATAGTGCAGTTGTTAAATCTGAACATGATGTTCATAACATCAGGTCCTGCAGTGAGTCCAAACACACACGCACACACTAGAACATTAATGTCAGGACAGCATGAACCCAGTCTGGCAAAAACTGATGCTGTATTTTACCCCATATTTTTTAATCTCAGATGAAAACCAGAACCATTAGCCCATTATTCTCCTCTGAAGTCTGAGGGCTTTTCTTTGTAGTTCGTGATCTATGTTAAACGTGCGCTCACATCACAAAAGGCGTCGGTTTTGTGGGTGAAAAGTCAGTTTACGTAAACAAAGCGGCTAATGAGCTGCATTTGTCGGTGCTGTATTGCGTCGACGCGGCTCTTTGAGTGTCGGTATTTATGGAGGAGGTATTAAAACACAAAGGAAGCGCGCCAAGCCTTTGAACGTTTTTTTTTATAATCTGAGTTTAGTTAAAAAGTTTCAGCGCTTGAATAGTTCTGGGAGTTCAACTGTGTTTCATCCCCTTCTTGTCTATGTACCTGTGACATACCGAGCTGGAGTGTTTGCACAGGTGGGAGAGGGCAACTCGTTTTGAATGAGAGATTGAGAGCTGCCATCCCACCTTTGTTCTCCATATTCCCATGGACTGAGCTTGTCGGAGCAGTGTCCTCGTGCAAGACCAGGCCGATGCGTTCGTCATGTGCAATTTGCTGTGTATGGGCGGTTCACTGTTTCGATACAGGAGGCTTATTGGGAATTTCTTTATCCCCTTTTTAAAAGAAGGATTAGCTTGTGTTTTACAGGATTACAGGTGTCCAACACAACAAGGATCAACCTCAGCTGCGAGAGATGCACTTCACTGTCGCAAAGCAAATCCAAGATCCCATGTTGTGAGCTCTAGCATTCCAGGAATTTAAAACTTGGACAGAAGGGCCTCTTTTCCTATAGCTGTTTTTAATGTTCTCTCACACTTATTGCTAACTCGGGTGCACTTTTCCTAGGGTCATTGCAATAGGTCAAAGGTCAGGATGGGAAAAGCACCGAGAGCAGGAAGATAAACAAAGAACAGTGGCCTCGAGTTTGTTTCAGCATCTGGGAAATAAAAGAGAAGATAAAAGGAAATGGGTGAACTTTTCATGTTCTTAGTGTAACGTAGGGTCAGATGTGATTAATAAGGTGAGCTCGGCAAATGCGTTGTGTGCAGTCTTGTCTTTTCGCGAACAGCTGTGTCTGCTCTGGCACGCGATTCTGTCAGTGTCATTGCAACAGCAGTAGCTCACGCTGCAAGGCATAACTTAATATGTAAACACTCATGAGAAAGAAAGAAAGGAGAGAAAGCAATAGAGAGAAAAAAGAAGCAGCAAAAAGAGAGCCAAATCAGGATTAGAGGCCTTGCGTGTGATGGCTGTCGGCCGGGATTTTTGACACAAAGGCCAAGCTTAATAAGCAGGTGCTCATTACGGTGCTGGAGACCAGGTTACTCAACATTACCCCCCAAACCCTGCAGAGCTGCGAGTCTATTTACGAGGGCGGGTTTGGAGCGCTGCAGTGCCCTTCCCTGTGGTCCAAATTGCTGGTGGTCCATATGAGGAGGAAACAAATAAGGAATGCTGTCTTACACAGAAGAAATTGGAGATGCTGTCCTGCATTGGGTTTCTGAGGTTGTTGGATTGCAACCTCACTTGGGGGGGGCTCCTGAAGTACTGAATAATAAAGCAGATAACCATCATAATTTCAGCCAGCTTGAGCAAGATAAATCTCAGATCAGCTTTGTATCCATAATTAATCGTACTGTATAAAATGAAACACCAGTCATGCTTGAATAGGGCCTTTTCTACTGTATATACGGTAGCAATCTATGGTTTGAAACCATTGGCAATAATCTAACATCTCCTCCTTGTAGATCATTTGGTTGAACTGCAGACTGGAGCAGCATGGCAGCTTGATGACAGACAGGAACACTTTAGGTGCATTTACAGTCATGGATGCTACTTCTCATCTCCAGCTCTCAAAATATCTCTGTCAGGGTTTGGCAAGCTTGATGAGACAGGACAGTCTTGAACCAGATTCCCCAGCTGGCAGTTTAAATGTCAGGGGTTCATCTGAGATCCTTGGCATCAGCCCCTTTCTAGCAAATGGACTTAACAGGGTTATTATCGTAAGCTCAAGTAAAGCTATTGTAAAGTAAACTAAACTAAACCAGTCCTATTATTATATGATATTATAAAAATATTAAATAAAATGTACAGTAAACTAATGAATTAACTGCAGCACAACTGTTTTCAACATAAAAAATAAAAATAAATAAAAATCAGCATATTAGAGTGATTTCTGAAGGATCATGTGACACTGATGACTGGAGTACTGATGCTGAAAATTCAGCTTTGAATCACAAGTATGAATTACACTTTAAAATATATTAAAATACAAAACCGTTATTTTATATTTTTGGAATAATATTTCACAGATTTTACTGTATTTTTGATTAAATAGCTGTAGTGTTGGTGAGCATAAGAGCCTTTTAAAAACATTTAAGAAATCTTACCAACCCCAAGGTTTTGAACGGTGATGCACATTTCAAGTTTGAACGTAGCAATTAAATAAGAACAGAATTTGCAAATGCGAAACTAACTACCTCTTGGTGCTTAATTTGGTAAAATGTACAGGAGGTCATCAGAATGAAGACAAAGTGAGACCAGGCGGCCTGGGCTTCGCTGTGTTTAATTTAATTAATGGATCAGTGGATGACGGGCAGCTGCTCTGTGTCCTCTTCAGGGCACAAAGAGCAGCCCATAACCCACAAGGAAGTCTGTGTGGAATCGCACACATGATGTCAGACTTCTGCAGTGCCTTACTGAGTTAGCTTGGCTCCAGAGGCAGCAGTTGGTCGAGGTACAAAGTCTGGCTCAAGATCTGATTACACTCGGTAGAGAGACAACTGTGAGCAGTGGCGATGACAGAACCACAGCTCTGCATTCACATTACCAGAACTAAAAGGGAGAGGTGTAAGTGAACCTTGCAATCCTGTGTTTGTGTCAGCATAGGAGGCTCTGTGCAAACAGCATCAGGCCTCAATCTCTGCCCATTATCTCTCTTCCTGATAAAAGAGTCACATTCCATTGCCAAGACCAGTGCTGCAGTGTTTGGTCTATCTGTCTCTATCACTGATCACATGCTGAGTCCTATAGCAGCTCTCCTCCCCTTTTGCAGGAGATTCACCATAAGAGAAGATAAAGCTGCTGTGTAGATCACATGAGAGTGGTAGATCAAACTCTAGATGACCTGGCAGAAGCTTGGCTGCCAGTGCTGTTTGTGTTTTTCTTAGAGGAAAAGAGTGTTAAGTCAGAACATCCACATGCATGATGTACACAGTTTACTAAGAACTAGTACTAGTAGTTTCTTTTTAGATTATTTGGTAACATTTTACAATAAGGTTTAAAAATGAAAATTGTCATCACAAATTCACTCTAATGTTGTTGCGAACCTTTATTATGTAATGTCTTGTGTTTAACACAAAAAATATATTTTTGAGACACCAACATTGTTTAAAATATTTTCCTTTGTGTTCTACAGAAGTCATACAGATTTGGAATGACATGAGGGTGAGTAAATGATGACAGAATATGATACTGTTTTTTACATTTGATTAATATTATCATATTAATAAAATTTGAAAAACAGTATCATTTAGTGAAAGTGACGTGACATGTGGCCAAGTATGGTGACCCATACTCGGAATTAGTGCTCTGCATTTATCCCATCCAAAGTGCACACACACAGCAGTGAACACACACACACACCGTGAACACACACCCGGAGCAGTGGGCAGCCATTTTTTTGCTGCGGCGCCCGGGGAGCAGTTGGGGGTTCGGTGCCTTGCTCAAGGACACCTCAGTCGTGGTATCGAAGGTGGAAGAGAGCGCTGTACATTCACCCCCCCCACCTACAATCCCTGCCGGTACGAGACTCGAAAGAAAAGCTAAAGCACACATGGGATCTCATCAATGTCTTAATCGGTTTTTCCTTGAGAGCATTGAAATCAAACAAAGACTAGCTGAGATGGACACTCTTCTCAGACGTAGAATAAAAGTTACGCCTTCTTTTTTTGCGTGAACATTTGGGCGGTGTTATGCAAATCTTCCCACATCGTGACGTAGACATGTGGGGGCGTGTTAGAACGAGCCGTTTTAGGTAGGCGTGGTTAACTCTTAACTTTTATAAAGAATATCTCTTTGGATGTGAGACTTTAGTGTTTGCAACTTTACAGATCTTCTTTATGCACCAAGAGCTTGTAACACTCCAAAGAGAAGGAAAAATTGAAATCGCATCATATGACCCCTTTAAAAGTGAATCTTATGGTGAAAACTTTAAAAGTTAAATAGTAAAAAAAAACTGTAACTCGTATTATTCGTTCATAAAATATTAACTAATTTATACAACTTGAAATTTCAAAAATATATTAGTACTGTATGTGTACACTACTGTTTAATTTCTTTGAACTCTTTCCCCGCCAAACACAGAATTTTCTGGTTCTGTGTTTTCACTGTTATACGCTAGGGGGCGCTATTACGCATCTCCTGAATGAGTCTAGAAAGTGCCGATCAAAAACACAAACCAGGAAGACACAGAAACGAGCGATCTCATATGTAAGCATATGCATATGAAAAATAATGTGATCATCAACATTAACCGCATATAAATGAAAACTGCCTAATGTTATAGAGTGAAATGTCAATCCAGAAAGTGGTAAAGGCATGTCTAAGCTTTGGGAGTACTGATGGGAGTACATCTTTACTTTGATAATATTACTGAATATGATCCAGATGTAGTATTTGATGAAAATGCGATTTTCTCAGCATTTTGCTCAAAATGTTACTTTTTTTATGAAACCTACCTACAGTACATTCAAGTGTTGATAAAAAAAAAAACAATGATTGATGCTAGAATATGAGACAGGACATGTTCAGATATTCATACAACAAAATATTTTGGGGGCCATGGAATTTTAGTGATATTCAGCAAAAACGCTGGCGGGTAAAGAGTTAAAGAAATTAATACTTCTATTCAGCAAGGGCACAATAAACTGATCAAAAGTGATGGTAAAGACTTTTACATTGTTACAAAACGTTTCCATTTTAAATACATTCTGTTCATCAAAGAATCCTAAAAACAAAATAAAAAAATCATGGTTTTCACAAAAATATCAAGCAGCACGACTTGTTTTCAGCATTGGTAACAATAAGAAATGTTTCTTGAGCACCAAATCAGTATATTAGAATGATTGCGACACTAAAAACTTTTAAAAAACGGCTGCTGAAAATTCAGCTTTGCCATCACAGGAATAAATTGCATTTAAAATTAATTAAAATAGAAAACTGTTATTTTGAATTGAGCAAAAGAGATATCATGTAACATTAACCTTGATTAATAAATGCAGTAAAAGTATTATTGATTGTTAGTTCCTCATGCCTAATGCATTAACTAATGCTAACAAATTGAACAATTTTGTAGTAGTCTTTTAGAATATATATTCACTAGGAATCAACCCCATGAACTTAATGTCAGTAGCACCAATTTTAAGCTACAGGAACTAAAATGCTATTACATGTTTTATTCAGTTCCTGCTAAACATTTTTAATATGCGGTCATAGGCTATGTTGAGCAGATTTGTAACAGCGGCGGGTGGTTTACAGCTGAAATAATCCCCGGGAACGCTGACAGAAATGTGCAGCGCGGTCTCTAGCTCTCATAATGGGCCGGACTGTCTGAATGTTGTGTACACGTGTCCTTTGACAGCAGCAGTTAGTTAACTGGCTGCCATGCCTGGACTGCTCATCCAAGTCTTCAGTGTTACTCCTGCACCTTCTTCTCTTACACACTGCCTTCTCTTTCTTTCTTTCTCTCTCTCTGGGCCTTTGATGGTCATGTCACTTCCTCCATTCTAATCATTTATCCATGCAGCATGCTGTCAAGCACCGTTTGAAGCTCTCCCTGTGACACCAGTGATGTTCATCTAAAGCTGTGGAGGCTGCCCAGGCTTCAAAGTACTTCCACTGCGGTCTGTAAGGCCGGTTCATAAATCCTTTGAGAAATCAAAAAACCATATCAAGATGTCTGAGACAAAACGGGCCAGTGAAGGAGTGCATGCTAGCTAGTAATCCTTATATAGTTTGGTCTTCTTTTTGACGTGGAGACAGTGGAGATTTAACTGGTCATGTGTCTAGTCCAATAGATCTAGACAGAAATGAGTGATTCATGTCAATGTAGTCATTTATTGTACAGTCGGGGTGGCAATAAATGTGTATACATTTTTATGGAGCATCAGTCCATTGATCTTGTCTTCAGTGTTGTCTTGAATGTGGTGAGGGTGTTTCCTGGGAGGTCTGTTAAAAACGCATTGTATGCGATGCCTGCACATGGACGCAAGATGATGACTCTCTTTCTCTTTGTTGCTGTCTTTGTCTTGCTCTCATTTTCTTTGTCTAGAGACTCAATATTCATAAATGTTACCAATAGTGCGACGTGCACATTAGTGGTGCTTAATCTAAATCTGTTTGCATGAAAATGTTTATTTTAAACTGATGCCAAAACGAAGTACACTACTGTTCAAAAGTTTGGGGTTGGTGAGATTTTATGTTTTTGAAAGTCTCTTATTTCACCAAGGATGTATTTTATTAAAATACAGTAAATATAGTAATATTGTGAAATATTATTAAAATGTACAGTAGCTGTTTTCTACTTTATGTATTTTCAAATGTACTTTTATTCCTGTGATGCAACGCTTAATTTTCAGCAGCAATTAATTCAGTCTTCAGTGTCACATGATAATTCGGAAATAATTTTAATATGCTTGAGATTTGCTACTTAAAAACATTTCTTGTTATTATCAATGTTAAAAACAGTTGTGTTGCTTATTTATTTATTTTGCTTAAACCAAAATACACTTTTCAGGATTTTTGAAGGTTCAAAAGAACAGCATTTATTTGAAATAGAAATATTTTGTAACATTATAAATGTCTTATAACATTATAAATGAACAATTCAGTTCATCCTTGCTGCTAAAAGTATTCATTTATTTAAAAAAAATAAAAAAATCTTACTGCCCCCAAACATTTGAATGGTAGTTTATCTTGAAAGGCAACATGACAGTAGTAGGTATGGGTGGGCAAGATCATAAGCGGAGGGTGAACCAACTCCAGGGTAAGGCTAAAAGCAGCCAAATGTATTAAACATCATAAACCCGTCTTTTTAGGCAAGAACCTGACATGGGTGTCATATAGGCTAAAAAAAAATGTTTAATGGGACTTTGTATTTAACGTGATTACAATTTAATAAAAACTTTAGAAATTGATAATTATGTAACGTTTCCTTTCCACGGTTATTCAAACAGCGAATAAACTATATATAGAAAGTGACATTATCACTAACATTGATCTATCGCAAGTTTAAGCACTCTCAAAAAAACTAAACTATCGTTATAATCACTGAAGCTGTATACACTGTTAAATGCATCTCTTACTTACATTGTACATCTGCGCTTTTATGATGAGAGAATTCGCAAGAGTCTGAAATTCAGTCAATGAACGCGCGCGCACTCAACAAAACTGATGAGTTTGAACGATGACTCATCTGAACGCTTCTGATTGGCCATTGCATTCCTAAGCTCAACTGATATGTGTGTGATTGGTTAAAATGCGCAACACTGTAAAAACGCCTAAAATGAAATATGGTGCAACATGAGCAGATCTTAATTTAATGCCGCAATCGACACTGTCTATTCATATTCACTTTGTTAGCAACAGACGTAATAGATTTAATTTGTTTGTGCAGGGGCATTTTTGTCCCAAGTCCCCATGGCCAGGGGAAGGTCAATAACTGACATCAACTAGTTTATCTAGATTTAAAAAAAAACGTTAGCTTTAATATTATTTATAACTGTGGTGCTACAAAGAGCATGAACTTAGAGATGCAACTTCTCCAAAAGTGTTGTAGTGTGCTGTGATTTAGCATACGGTACTCTGCATGCAAAACAACCAACCCTTACCTTAACCTCAAATACTTCATATTCTGCCTAAAAAGACAAAGACAAATAATCTCTCAGCACACAGTGTGGTTATTTTCACCTCGTGTAGGAGATTTCTTTTGCCACCCTGTCTGCCATCAGCTTCAGCCAGACATGTTTTTTTCTGTATGGGGCGTGTGTGTGGCCTCAGTCATCTTTTGTCTTTTCCACTGTTATGGGCAATATTTGTCTGTCAGCACGTATGACGCTTCCCTCCGCCTCACATCAAAGCTTTTCGGACAGCTTAGACACGGCTCTGTGACAAATAGTTAGCAAGCATGATGGAAGGAAGCAATTTTAAATGACAGTCCCAGGCTTTCTTTGAGTCACATCTTTCTTCTAATGCATTCTTTATCATGTGCGTGATGTATGCTGTGTGTGAAGCGTGGCCTGTGGACGGAAAGGCAATGAGATATTTCAGCTTCTGCTCAATGGTATCCACCAGGTTGTTTTAATATCCTTAAGCAAACATTTAAGAGTTACCCTCTCTTTTTCTATTCATTCAGCCACCAGGTTGATGGTTCATTAGATCTATCTCACATGGTCCATGCAATCCATCTCCTCTCTGCTGGTGAAAAGATCCGTTTGTTCAAGGAGCCCACCGATTACATTACATCTTCATTATAAACACACAACTGTTTTCCTTTCCAAAGCCTCACAAATGTTTATTAAGCCTCCAATAGCTTTATACACGTACATTTGTAAATTAAGTGCATGATTCATCTAACATGGACTTCTCTCCAGCTGTGATGTTCATTTCCATCTTTTTTCTGCTCTATTTCCGGAGAGGACTTTTTTTGCCATTCTCGGCCCTTCTCAGTCTAACATTCTGGAATTTATTGTAATTTAATTCCAGCACCAAAACAACCTTTTCTTTTCCCTCCCGCGTGTTCTCGTGGCACTTTCCTGGATGGCAACCAGCAGCTTCAGGTGAAAACACTTCACTCCAGCAGAGAGACTTGAAGGGAAGATGGAAAAAAAGAATGAAAAAGTACATTTAGGGTCAGTGTCATTTTTCAATGTATAATCTTGGTGGTTCTCACAGCAGCTGATAGAGCAGCAACAGGATGTGACAGTACCAGGCATGAATGAGAGGTGCCTTCCAACGTACACACACGCCAGTGCAGAGGAAATGGAAAGCAAGTGCTCATGGGAGTCTTCGCAAGCTGCAAGGAGGGGATGAAAAGGACCTTGTGCATGCAAGGACAGAAATTCCCCAGAAGATTCTTGTGCCTAGCTTTCCCCCTCATAATATTTCTTTGTGGGGATAGATGTATTAGGAGCTGGAGAAAAAAAAATAGTGCCAGAAATGTTGTGCCCATGACATTTTTGGCAGTGTTGTCTTTGTGCTTATTGTGCCATAACACTGGCAAAGGAACATTTCAGGCAAGGGCGCATGAATCTTCACGTACTGTACCTTTCCCATAGCATGAGTATGCCAGGAATAAATAAAGGAAAACTTTACCTGCTGGTACTGGAACATTACATACTATAGATGTAGCAAATGTTATATATAAAGCAAATAGGTAATAAGTTCACAAAAATAATAATTATAATTTTTTTATGTAAAAACTTTTTTATTCAATTATTAAAATTGTGTATTATTATTATTATTGCATTAAAGCAAAATGCACCACAAAAATACAAATATTTTATTAAGAAAAAGTATTTCAAAACATTAATAATTGTCATTAATAATAAAATGAAATTAATATTTATATAAGTTGTTTATTAAATTTATATTATTATTATTTATATTATATATTATATTATATATTATTTATATTATTATTATTTGCATTAAAGCAAAATGCACTAAATATAAATGTATGGGTCTATATATATATATATATATATATATACTATATTAACTATATATGCTGTATTAACTATTAAATTATCTTCATACAGAAATAAAATATAAAGAAAACAGTATTTCTAATTTTAAAGGGGTCATGAACTGCCTTTGTTTTTTATTTTGTGCTGTTCTCTGAGGTTTTTGACCCTCCTCATCAGAACACTCCATTTGAATAGTCGTGGCAGATTGTAGACTCAGAAGTAAACGCCCACTGCTATGAATGGCTAATAGGTGTGTATGTTTGACAGCGTACATTCCTCATAGATGGACTGGATTTAGGTCCAAAATGCATAGATAACTATAAGCTGGTTTTAGACTAACGACATATTTTTGGATTCTGAATCTTACAGGATATTTTTATACAAATTTACAGTGACCTCTTATATGTCAAAAGATCAATTGGATTTTGTTATCTCAGTTCATGCCCTCTTTAATGTGCACTTTTGCATTACGCTCAAATGTTAGGTATGTGGTTATTATTTGTTATGTAAATACACATGCTATACTGTTACTTAAGACAATGTTTTTTGCTCCAGGTCCTCCATGGGTGAGTCGTCAGGTAGAGGACAGACAGACAGCAAAACTGGGCCGCACGGTTCGACTTCCATGCCCGGTGGAGGGTGACCCCCCTCCGCTGGTCCTGTGGGTGAAGGATGGGCGGAACGTGAATCCAGGCTGGAGTCGCTACAAGGTTCTGAAGCAGAGTCTGAAGATCAAAGAAGTGGAACTGGAGGATGCCGGCGTGTACATCTGCCGCGTCACCAATGGATTTGGCAGCCTCGCCCTCAACTTCACACTCATTGTAATTGGTAAAGACTGCCTCCCACGCCATACACCACAACCTTTTATATCTCAGTTCTTTATACTTTTGCTCACCCAGAGCATTTGTAGGCCACATCAGTCATCCAGGCATAATCAAAACCTGCACCGTTGCACACGCACAACGGCTTGAGGTAGTGTTTTAGGGGGTTAGTGGCCCAGCTAGACATATGGCATCTCAAAACAGCAGAGCTTTCAACTGCAATCCAAAAAGAGCAGGGCAACTTTCAGATGCCCTCTCAAAAGGCTAATTATGGCACAGGAAAGCAGTCGGGTTTATGTAAAGCTGCTCCCAAATCATATTTGACAAAACTGACATGACTGGCAAGGTACTTTAGAGCAAGCATGGTTTCATGAACGTAACATTAACTCCAAAAGCACAAGAGAGCATTGTGCTGATGGAAATTTATGACTTGTTAGCATTTGTTGGAGCATATGGCACTGATGCCGTCTTGCATTATCAAATCTAGAGAACAAAGAATGGCTTCATGTCGTCCGTCACACAATACCTGCAGTTGTTTATGTAGGCCGTAATTTAATACCAAGTTCATACTTTTACCCGGGTAATGACTTTTTTTCCCACTAGAACCTGACAGGCAAGAAAATGAATACACACCTACCTGGATGGATGGAAGGAGAAAGAGAATGAGGTGTAGAGGCACGTAGCTATTGTGAGGCAATGAGGGGTTTGTGTTGGAGCGTGTGGTTCTTCTGATGACTGCTGAGGGACTGTGGGGCAGTCGTTTCCAGCCAAAACCTCCTGTACAGGGAGAGGAGACAGAGACAACCTGCCGCCTTCTCTGCCATAAATCTGAACTGGTCCGGTGAAGTTGAGAGGCCTTGAGGACCCAGAAGCCCTTGGCTCTTCCTGTGTAGCTTGCCACATTTGGGGAGGCAGTCGAGGCAACTAGTGTGCGGATGCAAATTATGATTATTCTGCTGAGCGAGGCAGCTGCTTAATTGGCTGAGCCAGTATTTCTGGCTCCCTCCCCTTTATATCTTTGCTCTGGGCCTCCTGTATGGGGACTGATGGCGGCCTGCTGTTTTCCTGTTTCGTCCCCGAGGGCTCTGTGGAGCTCAGAGTTATGGTAGATTGGACTGGTTCACTCCCTTTGGAATATAGTTGCAGAGTTTACTGAAGTCATTAACTGCAATGACCAACATCCCCCGAACAAAAGGCCCATTAGACCCTCCTGTTGCAGTGTTTGAGTGTTTAAAGCTGTGATTTTTGCTGAAAGGAATGACACTATTAGTTAACCGGAGAAGGGTTAAGAAGCAGCATTGTTTTTCAATAAAGATTAGTGGACCCTGCAGCTAAAGAGTTAAAGGGGTAGTTTACCCAAAAACTCACCCTTTTGTTGTTCCAAAACAGTATGACTTTCTTTCTTCTGTAGAGCAACATTACAACATTAGACTATATGCTTTGGACACTGTCCATACTGTATGGACAAGGCTGAGACATTTTTCATTTTTCAAAGTGTCATCTTTTACATTCCACAGCAGAAAGAAAGTCATTTAATTTTGGAATAACACAAAGGTGAGTTCAAATATTTTATTTTTAAATAAAACTACTGTAGGTGTCCTTCAAACAAAATTGGTTAATTTTAACATCTCTAATTTGACATTTTCATCTTTAAATAGTGAAGCATTTGAGGAGAACATCTTACAAGTTCTTTCATATTTCATCATTGCCAGCAATTTTTTCTATCTGTTAGAATTTTGATAATTTGATGATTAATCATGATCATTTTTATTAATTTAGCTTTATTTATTTATTTATTGCTATTTATTGAGCTCTTGTGTGCTGTTTTCAATGACATGAATGAAAATGAATGGTTAAATTAATTAGCAGAATTTTCAGAAAATCTGACACTGATTTTATGAAATCATAAAACACTGATTAGTGAAAGTAATAATAAAATTGTTTAAGGAGGGTTTTGGCAACTTTACAGCAAAAGCACAATTGTCCTTTTAAGCAGCTACTTAATGTAAATTAATGTACACCAAAAGCACAACAGGGAAACTCCAGCCAGGACTGACTGTATCAGGAGAGAGGAATCTGGTGACATTCAATAGCACCTGTTGTCATCAGTGCAGCTCTAATCTGCAGCAGGATTTGCACTCACGGCAAGCATGGGCAGAACCGTGCCCTCATGTTTTAATGTGCGTGCAATCTATACCCCACTTATTTCCTCATGAAAGCGTAATTTTAGCTTTTAGTTGATATTCTGCCCCTATCAAACCAGGCAGTTGATGGCTTGGTGTAATCAGTTGGCAGTAAACCTAAGCTGAGGTAACAGCTATAATTTTAGCCTTCAGTTTTTCCTGACCACAGTCACAGAAAAGTCTCTGTGCTTATCACATGCGTAAATAGAAACACTTTTTTTTTTAAATCATGTCTGCAATTGTACATGAGAACAACAACTTGAGTTTTAAATATAGACAGAGATTAGCGCAGCTTTACAGCTTTAAGGCATTTTAATAGGATCGTTAACTTGCTCTCCAATGTTGCTCACATATTCGGTGCTTTTTTGCAATCTGGCACAGGGAACTCTGGGAATTTGGGTTTGTAAGAATGGCATATTGGGCTTTAAAGGTCACAGTGAAGGTGTTGTTTACTAGAAGGTGTTAGAAGAAATGCTTCACCACCATCTCACGCTGACCATTCTCACATTTACTGATGTGTTAGGGAGTCAAATCAGTCTCTGTGTCATAAACCGCTGTACTTTAAAATGTCCCACAGCACCTGGGCCTCTCCCTCTTTCCCCGGCAGTGGTCCCAGAACCTGCACCCCTGCTGTTTCTAAAGAGCTCCACACACTGCCAGCATTGTTTTCTCACAGCTCTGCTTTGCAGGAGTCCAGGGCGAGGGATCTTACGCTTTTCTCCGCAACATAATTGTCTATATTGTTTAAATTTATGTTGGATGTATGAATCTGTGAGTGGAGTAGAAGATCTCGAGTTTGCCTCCAAAAGTAACAGACTCTGCTCACAATTGCACTGTTGTAGAGTCCTGGTTGCCGGGCACTGGCTCCCTCTTGTCTGCGTTTCTCACCTATCGTATAGGAGGCCGTACTGTGTACGGACGCAGCGGAGGGAGACTGTGGCTTGTACTCAGACGGTGGTTTGGGCTGCCTGTTTTATGAGGGGACTGGTGGAGAGCTTCCAGCAGTGGCCTTTTGTTCTTTGTTTGCAGGCCACGGGTTACATGTGTTGCAGTTTAGCCAGCGTCCTCCTCACCTAAATGGATAATTGTATCAAAATTACACTTGTAAGCCAACCCAAGACTGCGGAGGGACACGGTAGGTGGGATAAGGGAGGGGCGGCACGTTTGGGACAGCATGAATATGCCTTCCAGTCTTTGGGTCATGCCACCTTGGCCAGGATTGGCTTGAGTGGGAATCACAGCACTGACGTTCATTCATTTGAGATGATTTGCTCATAAGCTTTCCCGCAGCTGAACTCTTACACAAGCTCTTTTCCATTCCAATAGATGTGCGTTTACTCATTTGCTGGTCTGAATGGAGAACAGCCTCACTGCTGCAGTATTTATGTTTAGTCTGATTTACGTCTATTTTCCACGACAGCTCCTCTTTTGGGAAATGCTTCTCTCCTATTTAAACAGTCCAAGGGGGAAGAAACACGAACTGGGTCATTTTATAAAACAGGCACTTTTTGCAGTTGATAAGTTGCTTACAATATTTTGATTGATTAATTAATTATATGCAAATAATTTAATAATTTAAGATAAATATTAATATATACAGTATATATATATATATATATATACACACACACAGTTGAGGTCAAAAGTTTACATCCCCCTTTCAGAATCTGCTAAATGTTATAATAGTTGAATTTATAAAAAATAAAAAAAAGACCCCGTTCAAAAGTTTACATCACCTTGATTCTTAATACTGTGTTGTTACCTGAATAATCCGCAGCTGTTATCCGCAGCTGTTTTTTTTTTTGTGATAGTTGTTCATGAGTCCCTTGTTTGTCCTGAACAGTTAAACTGCCCGCTGTTCTTCAGAAAATCCCTTCAGGTCCCACAAATTCTTTGGTTTTCCAGCATTTGTGTGTATTTGAACCCTTTCTAACAGTGACTGTATGATTTTGAGATCCATCTTTTCACTCTGAGGACAACTGAGGGACTCATATGCAACTATTACAGAAGGTTCCAATGCTCACTGATGCTCCAGAAGGAAAAACCATGCATGAACTGATGTAACTGATGTAAACTTTTGAACGGGGTCATTTTTATAAATTCAACTATTATTTTGTCTTGTGGACTATATGTAAACATCTTTTATGTGAAATATCTTATTCAGGTCAGTACTAAATAAACAATAACATTCATTTAATTTGATCCCTCTTATTTTGGTAAAATAATTAACATTTTGCAGATTCTAAAAGGGTGATGTAAACTTTTGACCTCAACTGTATATATGTGCGTACATATATATTGTCCTTACATAATATTATGGCTTCAAAAAGGTACTCCTTTTCAATAATTCAGATGGTTTGTACCCTACTGGCAATCATAAGAAAACATAAAGTGATTAACGATTAAGTGATTTACAAACAATTTATTTATCGATTTTTATAATTAAGTGAATATAAGTTAAAGATATATATATTATGTAACAGGGTTAACACACAAATTGGACAAGGAAGTTATATAAAATCTTAAAGTATAAAGAGAGATTTTAGCTAAATACTAGCTTTTATTTTCATGTATTTTGTTTTCATTGTGGATATTTTTCATATGCAGGGTGAAGTCTTTTTTACACAGATGTATATGAGAGACACAAATGGCACACATTTTGTAGAATAACTATTAGTATTTTAAGAACTAGACTAGAAGAATACAGTAGAATGTATTTATCTGATGTCAAACGTATGATAAGAACCAACCAAAATGCTTTTAAAGCCCTACTTTGATCATGTGTCTCTCTAACACTGATGTAATTCGTAATTTTGATTACTTGTAATGTGACACGGAGCTTCACAACTTGGGCTCTCAAGAGCGTGTTTGTTTTATTTCTTTCATTGTAGGGAAATAAGCTCAGGCAAGTTCAAAGAACAAACACATATGGACACAAATTAATTCATGCTTGTGAGTAGCTGAAGAAAAGACATGGTTGAAAAAAGGGAACGATGAAAGGATGCTTGATGGAATTGAAACCAGTCTCGACTCACATGAAATTAAGCTGAACAGAGAGACATACAGAGTTTGAAATGGCACATAAGAGTGAGTTCAGGCGGAGAAGTGAGAAGCATAACTGAGAAACAACACTCTGTAAGTTTAGCAGCACAAGGGCATAAAATAACAGATGATAAGGGAATGAAGATGAAAATGTAAGCCAAAGAAACAGTTTCTGCAGATTTAATGTAAATATAATTATAGTTTGATATAATAATATTGATTGTATTTCATCATTCCTTTATTTAGATACTTAGTTTTTTAGATTACCAGTTCAAACCTATAATGGAGTCCAAAGTATAAAATCTAGGGTTAATAATGTTTAAAAAAAAAAAAAACTTAAAGGAATATTTCTTATTCATTTCATATGATAATGTTTAAGATTCTGCACTATTTCTTGGTCACTAGAATGACTAGCTGTCATTAAATAAAAAGGGGGAAATATGAAAAATGTAATTCTGAAACTCAAATTGTATGCACTACCAAAATCTGGGGTCGGTAAGATTTTGTTTTTGAACGAAAGTCTCTTATTCTCACCAAGGCTGCGTTTATCTGATCAAAAATGCAATAAAAACAGTAATAATGTAAAATACTATTACAATTTAAAATAAGTGTTCTCTGTATTATTATATATTTTAAAATTCCTTTAATGACAAAGCTGTCATTACTCTAGCCTTCAAAAATGCAATAAAAACAGTAATAATGTAAAATACTATTACAATTTAAAATGTGTTCTCTGTATTATTATATATTTTAAAATTCCTTTAATGACAAAGCTGTCATTACTCCAGCCTTGAGTGTCACATGATCTAATATCATTCTAATATGCTGATTTGGTGCTCAGCTAACATTTCTTATTTTTATCACTGTGCTGCTTAATATTTTTGTTGATATTTATACAGTTCAAAAGAACAGCATTTTTTTAATAGAAATCTTTTGTAACATTATAATGTCTTTACTGTCATTTTTGATCAATTTAATACATCCCTGCTGAAAAAAACAAATCTAACTGGCCCCAAACTTTGAACAGTAGTGTATAATTTGCATTTAAAAAATATTAAACTAGAACATTGAAAAAAGGCTCTCAGACGTTTAGACCCCACTTTATGTCAAATTATAGCATCCAGTAAATGCACTAAATATTTTGACTAGTATTTTATGATGCATCTCATGCCCACCCTGCCTTTCCTTCTATGTGCAGTTTAAACCAGAACCTAATCACATCATTGCTTTGGTTTCATGGCGTACAACTGAGCCTTCTTTGAGCTGCAGGGGGAGCAAAGGTTTTAATTAAACTAAAAGGATGCAAATTACCCATCTTCATCAGAGCCATATTAAAGGGCCTTTCATCCACCTCATTAGAGGGGCCAGAGGCTGGGACGGGCCCACTCCAGGATGCTCTGGGCCCACTCCACTCACAACAGAGAAGAAAAGAACACGGACACATTAGGTTAAGCCAATTTCCTCCCGGGTCTCCATACGACTGTTGCTGCAAACCACTTATGGCCCTATAAAAGATACAAGGAGACTTCTAATTACCCTTTCTCCTCTGCTTCTCTCTGTCTTTCCCTGCTGTGAATCAACCAACAGTCTCTAATTTGCCTCTTCAGTCAGCGCACAGAGATATGCCAAATATACAAACTGAAATGAGGTGTATGTGTAAAGCTAACAAAAATGGAGGTACCAGATCATATGCTTAAAAGCATGAAAGCTTACCTACATTACCCATCTGATTTGAATTTTTTTTTTTTTTTTTTTGGCAAGAATAAGCACTTGCTTTTATAACAGCTCAGTCTATTCTTTTGTATTTCCCTCTCATCTCACTCCAGTATTTTTGAATACATTTGAATACATGAAAACACATAACCACGCTTCTTTCAAGAAAGATTAGAGCTCTTTAATGTTTTCATCAAGAACAAAATGATTGGAAGAGCTCAAAAGAACTGGAAAGCATTCAAAAGTGCAACATGTAGCCGATCAGTTCATACCTTTTCCATCCTTATGGAACTTCGTGAGCACTGTAATCCCACTATAGTTAACAGCATTGGCAGAGTTTTCCTTTGATTTACAGGAACAGACATGGTTTTAGTTAGTGATAGGCTATAACCTTAAAAACACAGCATCACTCTCAGCCAAACGACTCAGTAAGTTTCTCCACAATCTTTAATCTTCATTACGTCTTTGATTGAAAAAAAGGTAACGAGGCCTTTTTTCCTTTGATGTTTATTTTATTTAGATGTCGCTGAAAATCAGTAGAAACGTTTCAGTCCGCTTTCTACTCCATGTTTGTTTTGCTTTGATTTTTTTTCCAAGCATGTGGAGCTCTCCATGACAGATCTACAGGAATGTATGTTTGCTCACACAGGTATGAATGGAGAATGAACCTTTTTGAAGGCACAGCTTTCAACTTCTTCCCGGTTGGAAAAAATAATATGTGAGCCTTATTAACACTCAGTCCACATGAAGATCATTTGTAAGTTGAGCTGCGGGGCTGCATGTGGACCTCTCTGGACCAAACCCTCCTTCTTTAAGCAGCCCCCTCTTTGAATGTATCTCTATGGGGCTGCAGAGGAAAAGGAGCCCCCTGTCCTTCAAAACTTCAGAGCTCCTTTTCCGCTATTTTCCTGTCCTAATGGTGCAAAAACATCACTGAGAGTAGGTGAACTGTGAATTGATCCCATGAGAAGCATGCATAGTAATACCCATAAAGCCATACAGGAATGCCCTGTCAGGAAGCTGTCTTTTTGGACACCTGTTTAGAGAACTCAACCCTTCACACACCAGAGAACAGGGAGTCTGGGGTCGGGCTCTCAGTAAGACTACTCTAGTCCACATAAAGCTCCGCTGATTCCACTCTGCTGCTGCTGAATAGAGCGGCAACGGCTTACTTTTGCTCCTGCACCCCAGGGCCAAAGGTAACAATGGACTGAAGCCTGGTGAAAACACTTCTGCTTGCTTTGGCCTGGTTGTCTGTGTTGAACATGCAAGGCCTGTGCTCAGCATATGAGGCTTAGCAGGGACAAAGGTGCAGTGCTTTACTCCAAAGCAGCTATACACAGCCTCGGGACAGCAAAAACTATAGAAAGAGAGACAGAGAGTTTGAAGGCTTTCCTAGCTGATCGTCCTGTTCAGTAATGTGGACATGCACTATGATTCAAAATCAGTACGATTTTTTATTTTATTTTATTTTATTTTTTGGACAGAATAAAACATATGACAATAAAATGAAAGAAAAAAATAATATGAAAGAATTAAAAATGATAATAAAACAGCTCAGCTTTGACATTACAGGAATTATTTTAAACTATATTAAAATATAAATCAAATCAAAATTATAAAAAAAATACAATATTGCTGTTTTTACTGCATTTTTTTTTTTTTGATCAAATCAATGTAGCCTTTTTGAGTGTGAGACGTCCTTCAAAAACATGAAAAAATAATTCTCACCCCAAATTTTTATCATTTATTTGAACGAAAAACTATTTTCTTATGTATATTTTATGCACTTAAAGAATATGTTTTTTTGTTTTTTTTTAAGTATAGCATTTTAAAAAGATCTACTAACCAATGGTAGCAACTGGAAGTTTTTTTTTTACCATTTATTGATAGAATTTTATTTTACATTTTATAATAACACCAAGCAATGTATATGGTATCCAAATATTGGTACCAATCATAGTGACACTGCTGTAGGCTTTAAACTCTGTGTCATTTAAGGGGGAACAGCAACCTTATATGATGTTTGGTTTCACTTTTTCTTCCTAAGTGAAGTACTAGCTGTACCAAGCACTGATGACGCTGGCTGAACCGAATTATGGAAAGTATTCATAAGGCATTTTATTAAGTAGTTTCATCACCTAGCCATGTGAGAACCATTTGTTGCCAGTGTTGATTCATGGCTTGTTGATTTGGGATTGCTCAGAATAAGTAATGTTGTGTACATAAAGATGTTGTGCTGGGTTCATGTACACACTTGTGTGTGCCGACGATCCGTCTGCTGTGGATTCAGGGAAGTGAGAGGGTTCTCTGTGCATTCCCGTGAGCCAAGCCAGAGAAATTCATCCCAAACAAAGCAGGGCTCTCAGCTCTGTCTGCACAGTTTAGGTTAAAGTCAGTTAATTGGTTTCCTGTCCAGGGTTAAGTCAACAGGGTGTTGTGTCTTAAACAGTGTGGAAACCGGAGAGAAGAAACAATATAGCAGTGTTTGTTCACCCCCAGCGCACAAAGCCCTCTAAAATAATACGTCGGTTCGGCCTGGTTATCGTTCCCATGGAGTTCTGAAACGTCACCGGTTCCGAAACAAAACACAAAATACTTCACACACCTCACAGTCCACTGATCTCCAAGTGAAATCGCTCGTTTTTCGGCACAGAGGGGTTCTGTTGGCTCTCAAAGCACTGCAAATAAATCTCACCAAGTGTTGGCCTTTGCATTGACCCGCTCATTCAACATGATTTACATGACACCATTTGCAGGCATTAATAGCGGGTATGAAGATGAAAGAGCTCATATTGCTAGAGAAACATCTGACCGCTGATTTATGGACCAATATCTAAACTTTCCTTTAAAGTATGCCTGAGATCATGAGGACTTTTCAATTGACGAGTTCGACTGGGGTGCTTAAACGAGTTTCAGTGGTTTCACTTATGCTTTAAAAAATGAAACATTTTCGTATTGAATTGAATCCATTAACACTGAAACAAGCTGACATTTCAATTGCTCCCTGAGTAGCAGAGATTTGCCTGAAATCATTTGTCAGCAAGTCTTTATAGATAAAATATAAAATATTTTTACATGTTAGTATTAAAGGTTTTCAGCATTAGAGAACATCTTATTAAAAAAAAATTTGACAGTTTTGAACACTTAAGTCACATTTAAAAATATTGTAAGTGGCAACTGGAAACAATACTGCATTTTTTCCCAGACATTATTTTGAGATTTTTTCAATGATTATGTAAAGTCAGTTCACCACTTTGTTTGAGATTTTGTTATCCAATGCAAAGATATTCATGCATTTTTTTATATTAGGTTTAATTTTCTAAATACTTTAAAAGCCATTTTATATTTCAATGTTACAGTTAGGTAGAAATGCACAGTGATTCATTTCTAAAAATCTGTTTCCTCCACAATTCCCATTGATTATTTAAATCTGCATATGTTGAAGCATGATGAATATCAAAACAACAAATATTTCTCATGATTCATTACTTTGGATCGTGTCTTGCAGATGATGCAGCTGTGACTCAGAACCAGCCTCCGCCAGACGCAGCAGAACCTAACGCAGATCTTACCCTGCAGGACCCTACCGGAGAGCCATGGGGTAAGCATCTGATAAACACCCTCCTCATCTTTCACTCCACGTTACTCAACGCATGAGGTCATCAGCATGGGCCGTGTCTGTGCCCGCGTCCTTAAAGAGCTTAAAACAGTTCATTTCATCACTGCTGTGGGACTACCTAACAGAATATGTTTTGTCATCCAGCCGTAACCTCATGCTGTAAATGTTTTATTTCCTCTGCAGTGAAGCCACGCTTCACTCAGCCCACAAAGATGCGCAGGCGTGTGCTAGAGCAGCCTGTCGGCAGCTCGGTGCGTCTCAAGTGTCTGGCCAGTGGCAATCCAACACCCGTCATTACATGGTGGAAGGACCAGAGCCAGCTGCCCAGCCCTCACCAGAGTAAACGACCACAGTGGACACTGACTCTGAAGAACCTGCAGCCTCAGGACAGTGCCAAATACACCTGTCATGTCTCCAATGCAGCTGGCCATATCAATGCCACCTACAAAGTGGATGTAATTGGTGAGTTTGGAAGCCAAAGATAGTTTAGCAATAGAATATGTTTGTTAAAATAGAATTTTATCAATTGACATAATAATAATATATATTTTACATTTTATTTATTTCATTTATCATTTTAAACCTAACAAATTAATTTTTGTGGTTTGCTATATTTTTAATAATAATAATAGTAATAATAATATTTTATAATAATTTTGGTATTTTGTTATCCAATGCAAAGATTTGCAAAGACTTGCTTGTCTAAATATGTTGGACTTAATTTTAAATCTACAGTATATTTTTTGTGAATGTTTTTTCTTAAAAAATGAATGGCTGTAGCCTATTTCTTAGCATTTCTTTGCCATTACATTCAGTATTTTAAATTATATATAACATATATTTGAATATATTTGTTAATAATATATAAATTATAAATAAACAATTATACATATTATAAATTATATAAAATAAAATATAAATACATTTTTTAAATCTTGTACAAATATATATTTTAAATTATAAAATGTTTTGCAATGTTTATTGATATGGATAGTTTGAAGATGACAGAAAAGGATTAGTAGAATATGAAGAAATTTATCAAAAAATGTTGCGGGCCAGACTTGAACTTATGTTATGCATTAGCACCTCGACTCAATAAGTATTCAGTATGCCATGATTCCAGCCACTGTTTCTGTTTACCATTACACCATAATCAGTTACAAATGTGATATGCATAAGTAATCTTATGTTAGTTTAGACAAAATATTAAGACTGCTTTTAAGTTTTCAGTTTGTTTTCTTCACAGAGCGTACCAACTCCAAGCCCATTCTGACAGGTACCCATCCTGTCAACACGACTGTGGAGTTTGGTGGAACAGCTTCCTTCCAATGTAAAGTCCACAGTGATGTAAAGCCTGTGATACAATGGCTGAAGAGAGTCGACCCAGGCACAGAGGGGCGTTATAACTCCACGCTGGAGGTAGGAGGCCAGCACTTCGTGGTGCTGCCCACTGGGGACGTGTGGTCCAGACCTGACGGTTCCTACCTCAACAAGCTGGCCATTGTCAAGGCACGCGACGAGGATGCTGGAATGTACATCTGTCTAGGAGCGAATACCATGGGCTACAGCTTTCGCAGCGCCTACCTCACCGTTCTCTCAGGTCAGCTCCTGGAATTCTCCCTCAGATCTAGGTGGATTTACAGCACTAATATTTACTGTAAAATAATCATAACATTCATGATATAAGACTGTAAAAAAACTGTTAATTGGTTCACTAAATTCCCTTACTATATACTGTGAAGGACTAACTTTTCATGTATTTTACAGTGAAATATTGTTAAAGTAGTTTTTAGAATTGAAAAACAGCCAGGTAAATTAACATTCCTAAAATGTTCTAATTTTCTAATTAGTTACATTAGGGTTTATGTTACTTCTTAAGTTGTTAAATAAATGATTATTGGATTATTTTAGTGTCAAGCTTTTGTATGGCACTATGTGTCTTCACTCTAAAGAAAAAAGGTACAAAAGCTGTCACAGAATATGTCATATCTATATATCTAAATATCTATATTATGGGTAGATAGATAGCTATTGTTTTTTTACTCTATTTTAACGATTAATTTGTAAAACCTAAAATGTTGCTAGCATATTTTTATGGTAAAGTTATAGCAAACAAAGCTGCCATTTTTACCAGATTTTTTTTTCCCAGTGTAGAAGTAAATAATTGCCTCTGTTTGTTTGCAGATCCCAAGGTGGATAAGGACGTCATTCCCCGCCACATCAGCCCCGGTCTTCCCTGGCCGCTGATCATTGGGATCCCAGCTGCTGCCCTGCTCATCGTAGGAGCCATCGTGCTCTGGTTGTGCCACAGCCGCAGACGCCAGAGCGCTTTGCCTCCCCGGCCGACAACCTATCGAGACCACCACATTCCAGACAAGGAGCCCAGCACGGCCAGCGGCATCAACCCTGACCTGCCCAACCAGAGACTAATGGGAATGGGGCCCCCAGCTCTCAGCGGTCCACCAAAGATTTATACCAAGGTCTACACAGACATGCACACTCACACCCACACACATTCCCATGCACACATGGAGGGAAAAGTACACCAGCATTTCCATTACCAGTGTTAACAGGTTACCATCAGGTAACCCATGCTGCTGCCTCTGTTCTCATGAGCTAAGGGCCACCACTCGAGGACCACAACCGTACTGTTCTGATGGAGCCCATTTACCTTGAAATGTCTCAGGTCAAGGAAAATGTCTCACACTCAGTAGAGCTGCAGTGGACCTCAGTTTTCCTTTAGGTTCTTCGGAGTTCAAAATCAATTAACACTGTATCAAAGCAACCCGAGCAAGTGCTAACAATACAAGAACAATACTTGGACCTTTTTGCTATTCAAAAGCCAAGCATTACACAGGAAGTAGAGCGGAAATATTTTATATTTGGAGAAACTGTGATGATCTGTGTTAAGCATACTGGTGGCCCTGTTTACAATGTATTCTGTCAGTAAATTAGCAAAGATGTGGTGTTTTTTTTCTTGTTTTTGTTTATTATATTGTGAAGAAATGGTGCAAGGAAATGTCAGGGAAAATAGATGGATGACTAAATGGAAAGGGGGTAAGGGCTTCTGTTGTATTACCATTAAAAGGTACTTTGTGTGTATGTATTCAGCTCAGCTTTCTGATGAGTGCAGTATTACATAACGTACGATCTCTCTTTGTCAATTCAGTCTCACTGTTTGCTAATTACAGTCGAGGAAGCTATTTTATTTCAAACACATTGTGTATCATTTCAACTTACAGATGAGCTGTAAACATGGCATTGCTGTTTGATGATAATATATTTTAAGACTCCACCAAAAGCTAGTCAGCAGGGTCATTAGAAACCCCTTGTGAGCCGATATACAAATCTCTTTAAAATCTATAAATGTGACAACATGTTTATCTGAGATACTGCATGCTGCGATTTTTACTTTGGTGCTCATGTAAGTGTATTTTAATGATATTTTTGCAAGAAATAAATATTTTTTTTTATTTTCCCCCATGCGTTTACAGTTTGACCCCCAAAAGCTTGCGTATTTTCTGTGGGAATTGAGCGTTGGATGCCACCGCAGTGGCTGTTGACTCTCCTCACCCTCCCTAACATGGCCTCAGACCACTGTTAGTTCAACAGGCTGAGGAATGCAATGAGAAAATCAAGTTATTCTTTTCGACACCAGGAAAGGAGGGAAATATTCCCAGCAGGATTTGATGGGTATTAATATTCGGATGGGGTTACAAAGTGGGGGCTACAGTTCTTAAGGCTGTTTCCTCTGTGTTCCCTGTGGATGACAGGCAAGAAAAACTCTCCAGCAACACTAAACGCCCCAGAGGTGAGCGCTAACTGAGCACTGGACAGTTGAACTTTTAAAAGAAAAAAGAGAAGGGGTTAGACTGTTTAAATGTAATGAATCAATTGTGTGAATTAAGGGAATGTCAGTACCTGCCAAAACAATTGTAGGGTAATATAGAGAAGAAAAGGCTAGGCTGCCATCTAGAGGCCATAATTAGTGTTACCACTCAATGTGCAATAATAGTGCCTTGAAGTACTATTAATACTTCACCAAAAATGTTTTATAAAACAGTCTCTGAGCTCAAACTAAAATCAAGTAAATTTCAAGTAGAGATGTAAAGCTGTAGGCATCTTTAATGTGATAATTGCAAGGTTAACTAAAGTTGATTACTCTAAATTTCTCTCAGTTCATTGGTCTTCAAAGTGTGTGTGTATGTATGTGTGTGTGTGTGTGTGTGTGTGTGTGTGTGTGTGTGTGTGTGTGTGTGGAGATAGATCAATATCTTGCATGTTTTCAAGCTTTTTATCTTGAAAGCATGCAACAGGAACAGCTGATAATTTTTTTCTGTCTGTGAATATAGTGGGTAAAATTATGCTGTTTTTGTCAGTGGTTTAGCAGCCACACCACAATAGTTTGTCTATACTCTAAAAATAAAGCGCTAATAAAATGCTTTACATTGCATTTAAAGAGAGACTAGCATTGATAGTGTCTCAAGTGCTTCTTTGAATTGACTTAAACATACTTTTTTTATGGTAATTGCATTTCAGACTGGATTACTAGAAAAATACTGTTTTAAATTATAAGTATTAAAAGTTAAAAGTATTGATTTGCATCATACACATACTAACCAATGTTAGTATAAGAATAAACAGAAAACATCTGAGACAGGAATGAGAATTTCATTTTCATTTTCTTTAGAGGAATCTATATTGAGTCTTATAGTTTCTATTTATATGGTGTTTTTGTGTTTGTGGTCTTTTTGTGCTGTGCTACATGGTTTTGACCATGCAGCAGATGCATATCATACTTTTGTACATCTAAAAATAAAATGCCCTTCGTGTTAAGGCATAAAGAACACTCCTCCTTTTTGTGGTTTTGATCTGTCCTTTGACAAAGTGACCATTAAAAACATGCCTTTCATTCACAGAACTTTAGGGTTATGTTTAGCACATTGAGCAATAGCATGTTATTAGTGTCATACAAAAAATGTATTATTATTATTAGATTTGCAGAAATGATTATGTTACTCTGATACAGCTAATAGTCATGTGATGCTATGAAACTTTTCATCTAAACTAGAGTGGAAAAAGGAGGGGCTTCAAGTTTTATCTTAGAATTGGACATCAACGCATCTTTAATATGAGACTTTTCTATGTTCTTCTGCTTTTGAGCGTTGTTTGTAAGTATCATCTTATAATGCTTTGGATCAAAAGGAAAACAAACTGAGGATTTAGTTGTTGTATATTGTACATTTAACATTGTAACATAATGGTTATATTGTTACGGTTTGACTGAAACATTTTTCGACATGAGAAATCACTTCCTTGTAAAGCCAGTATTTTTTTTCTTTTCAGGCTCTGAAAACAGCGACTCAGGTAAGGAAAAATTTAATTCTAGATGCAACAATATTTGTGATATATAAGCACTATGCATTACATATATATGTATAGTAAATATATATATATATA